>NW_016819479.1:1290623-1301986 GCF_001698545.2 Rhinopithecus bieti | reverse complement strand
AAAAAAAAAAAAAAAAAAAAAAAAGAAAAAGAAAAAGGAGTTTTTGTTAATGGTTGGGATTTTCTTACTAGCCTCATGTGGCAAGTTTTGGTTATCTCTCATATATATATTTTACCTTTTATGGGAAAACTACTCTTTTGGTGTAAAGATATTTTTTATATTTTCTTTGCTTGTAAAGAGTTATTATCAATTTGCAAGTATAAAAACTGCAAGTATAGTTGGTAGTTCATAAAAAAGGTAGATAATAAAACTTAAAAGGGATGGCACAGATTGAAAAAGGCCTTGAGTGCCAAGACAAGAGCTCTGAACTTTAACAGGCGCTGGAAACCATCAAAGGTCTTATGTAGGAATATGCTGTGCTCCCACCATCTTAATTAGATCTTATGGAGGTTTGACAGCAAGGAGGTAGGAATATCATTTAGGAGGCTGCTGCTAGTATCCAAGGAAATGTATGGAGGTTTTGAACTAGGCTGGTGGGGAGGGTACAGAAAAGAAACATTTTGGAAATAAAATGGACAGAAAGTGTATAAATGGATAAAGAGAGGAGTAGAACTGACACCAAGCTCCAAGCCCGATGACTGAGAATAAAGGTGTAATTATGAAGGGAATCCAGGAAGACGTGGGAAGAGTGGTTGGAGTAAGGTTAAAGTGATAGTTTTAGATTGGGTTGTTTTGATGTTGAAGTGTTGGCCGACTTCAACACTTCACGACATGTGAAAATGTGCAACAGTCATTGAAAATACGAGTTTGGTGCAAGGAAGAGTTATCAGGGCTAGAGCAAGAGATTAGAAATGTTGTCACAGAGCCTGGGACAGGAAATGGAAGAGTCAGGGGATAGAAGGGGAGAAACGACCACTATCACCACCACCACCAGTGGCAGCACTAGCCCCAGGAAAGAGAGACAGAAGAAATGCCAGGAGATGGGAGCAGGTAGAGATGGAAGAATAGGGAGACAGTAGTGAGAGTACAGAGGATATGTGTGGAAAGTTTCCAGAAGAAGACTTGTCTACTTGTGGAAAGCTGAGAAGTTAAGAGTGAGAGGCCTAAAACCATGTTATGAGATTTTGCAATTGGTTGGGAGAAGACTGGCAAAGTTTAGAGTATAATTTTCATTAGAGTGGTGGGGACAGGAGCCAGAATTCAGGAGTTAAGGAGTGATTAACTGTTGAGGATGCAGAAGTAAGTACATGACACTTTCCAAAATTTGGTGTTGAAAGGGAGGCCAGAGTGGGTGGTGGACAGTTTGGACATGATAGGAGGTCAATTTGAGATCACAGGATTTGGGAAGTTCACAGCATGAACTGGTGATGGTACCAATCATTGTGGTTTGGTAACGGTCTTCAGCGGTGCTGGAACTTCAGGACTGGGAGCAAGGAAGAAACACAGTGGGATTGTTTGAGGTTTGGTGCTGACATTTTAGGTATGGCAGGAGGCCAAGAGAGGTAAAGTCTCTTGTTCCCTTGACTCTTATCTAATTTATACATTCTAATATTGACAGAGTCTGTTAGCATCACTTGAAAATGAGTTTAGAGGTCCTGAGAGACTCTTACATGTTCCAGACATCACTCTTCCACTTTGTCTCGTGATTCAAAGTACTCGGACAATATTTGTGTGTCCATAGTTATCTGGACTGGGGTTATAAAAGGCTCTGGTCCTTTTGAGCAAGTCTGTTACATACTACTGCAAAATGAAAATTAGGAAAATTAGAAGGATCTGTCTTTTGGCTCTGTATTTTGCAGTTCTCTGTGTGTATGTGTGTGTGTGTGTGTGTGTTTGTGTGTGTTCGTTCATCTATCATTCATGTGTATGAACCGGCATTTCATGGCCAGCCAACATTTTATTGCCTGGTTATGTATACAGCTCCTTTGGCTAAGGATAAAATTGAAAGCATGGTTGTATTACTTTGGATTTTAGAAGCACATACAGTATACATTTTATCCAAGTAGCATGAAGCATGAGCGAAGACTCACAATGCGGCAAAACAAAGACAGATCATATTGGTGAGAGTGTATACTTTGCCAAGGTCCTAGACTCCTGGAGGTCTGTCTTCTCCCGTATAATCCTTTTGTCTATTTTTATGGATTAATGATTTTTCTTTGGCATTGCCATCTTTCAAGTGCCAAGTTATAAAAGGTCTAATTGAAGCATGGAACACATTTTATTATTTTCCTGCTGCCATTAAATTTGTAAGATGGCTACACCCAGAAAGAAACATTCACTTTCAATCAACATGAGCTTGAGTTCATGGGCCAGCCTTGAGGATATCAAATGGAAACTGCATAGGAATGTATGAGTATTTCCTTTTAAAATTCTGCTTTTAATTTAGGAAAGCTTTTCATCCCTCTGGGATCATAACCTGTTGTGTATAAAGCCCAACCTAATCAAGGTAGATGGTATTGACAGAATGACATAGTTTGAACTTAAGCAGGAGGTCAGCGGGCAGATTGTTTTTTGCTGTATGTACTGTAGTCACTAACAGCAGGACTGGGCAGCTGGTTTTACCAGCGGTATTGTTAAATGGAAAATATGGTATATTATGCCTCATGAAACCAGCCATAGATTTTCCAAATGTTTAGACTTTTTTGAGTGGAGTCAGACATTTATGAATAATATAATGACTTGCCAGCTACAATAAACAAAAATAAACATTGTAGCATATCCTCAGTCTATTGAATATTTTCCAGAAATAGTTCATGATCTCCATTATTCATATATTATCAAATTCAATAAAAAGCATTTTAATACATTTTGTCACCTTATATTTTGTGTTCCTGGATTTGTGCTTCATGGTTATACCAAGAACAAATTGTGTGTGTGTGTATGTGTGTGTATAATAAAATAATATGCAAACATTTACAAATAAAGCTGGAGACTGTTTAAAAAAAAAAAAAAAAGAAAACTCTACCAGGCTTTTTCAAATGTTTAGATAAGGCTTCCAGATGAAAAACTTAAATTCATAATAGAAAATAAGCTTTCAAATGTCAGTTCTCCCAAAGAGAAAGTATTATTAATTACCTTGTTATGTCTGATTCATTGTCATCATATCATTTGATGATGTAAAATAACATAATTAAGAGAATAGAACCATATTTTCAAGAGCTTCTTTTAGTTTATTTTATGTTAATAAATATGTCTTTTAAGAACATAAAATGTATTTGTTTAATAAAATGATGCCCTATCCACACTTTATGACAAGGTCATGGCGTCTGCTGGAGTCAGAGATAGACAGCCTTTTGCCAATATGATTTTATTTTTTATTATTATTGTTTTAATCTTTACATTTCTCTTTTGGGTTGCTAACAAAAACATACACGGTCTAAACTAGGAACATAAACTTGAGTCACTTGTTCTGGGCTAGGAATATAGCACATTAGAGGTCATGCAATGCCAGGATATGGGATCTCCAGCATGGGCCTGAGACTAACATGTTTCTAGACACAGGGTGTGGCAGAGCCTTGTGTCCTGAGCCATAAGGTCATTATGATCTTATATAAAATACATTCTGAGTATCACCACTCTTTTTTTTTTTTTTTTTTACTAGTCTGTTGAAAGATAAGATTAGCCCTGCTTTCTGTGTCTCTGAAGACTTTTATGGCAAATGAGACCCAGTGAAAACAGTAAGGTGAAAGTGATAAGGCATTTTCTGACCTGGTCATTAATATTCAGGCAATCCCATGATACATTTCTAAGCACTTTAACCTGTGGCCACAAATTGAGATGGGTGGTTATACACTGGAGGAGGCTGAGGCAGATAACATCCCTGCTCTGTTTTTGATGTTCCCTCGCCCCCACCCCACCCACGGTTTTACTTCGGAAAGCCTGTGTCTGCTGTTAGGCTTTTCCATTAACAGCTCTCCAGTTTGGGCTACTGATTTTCTTTGCTCGTCCTGGCAGAGATAGAAATGCTTACCACTGTCTTATGGGTACAGGAGGATGACAACAGGGCAGCTCCCAGCCTCCTATAAGTAGCGACAGCTCTGAAGCATAACTTCCACTCCAGAGCGCTCTGCAGGCCCAGGCTGAAGCTGGGACTTTGCTTGCATTTCTTCTCTTCCCTGTCCTGCTCCTCACACTCCCTCAGCAGTTTCCCTTGGAAGTCCATCTTAATAAATCACTTGTGTGGTAGTCGCAGATCTGAGGATCTGCATTTTATCCCAGATTATAGATCCATGCCATTTCTAGCCTAATTGATCATGCCATGGGGTAGTAGTTTGAGTAAAACCTATCCATAGTTTTATGTCCACTTTCTCTGCAAATCAAAAGCCATATGATACTATGGAACTAGTATAGAATTTTGACTCCTTTCTTTTGAAAATATTATCAGTATTATTGTTGAAAACCTATGCCCCCTATAGCTCTGCAATTCAATGGATCAATATTGATATTGCCCAGGCTGACTTAAGGATATTGAATGTGGGGAGAGAGAGAGAGAGTGAATAAAAATGAGACAGAAACAGACGTTGGATGTAAGGCCTTAGGAGATTTACCAAACTTGACTTAAATGAAAACTGTACTTGCTGGGTCTAAATGGTGAATTACATGATTCTGTGGGTTTGAGAGTGGCTTTGCCCCTTGGCCCTACTTCTCCTGTGCTCCTGCAGTGATGCAGATAGTGTCTGTGGGAATAAGCAGCTCTATCAGGTTCCTTTTTTTTTTTCCATATTCGTTCTTGCTTATATCGTGGATTTATTTTAATGCTGACATAATTTGACTTACTAGGCCTGTGTATGTAAAATATGTTGCTTGACTATCTAATTTGTTTATATCTTTGCCTTTTGACAGTGTGATTATGAATTCCAACCTTAAGCATTCTTTTGCCCTTTGTTACTTTGTGGACTTTAAAAAATTAATCAGGGATTTATGCCAGTATGGAAAGGTTTGTGACAGTATTTTAAAAGACTTTATATTACTGAGGGATGGTTGTAGAATGCCCACTGACCTATAATAAGCATGGTTTCATAAAATATGCACAGTGAATCTTCCTTAATAGATAAACTATTCTCTAATTTATTTAAAAATCCAATGACCTACATATTCGTATGTTCAGAAATCCCCCTTTTACTAACATTGTTTCTCCTCTGAGACCTTCCATCTGAGCAAATCTGTTAAATGAAGTAGAGGAAGCTTTGATCCAAACTAGGCTAAATCCAGTGGAACGGATGCCCTGTCACATGTGAATGGCAGCATTAGAATGCTAGAAAAGGGAAATTAGGTGTGATCCTCATATCTTCTCTATACCACTGTCTCCTTACCTTGGTGACAGAGTTCAGGAAACATCCTTATGCAAGGAATTAGCAATAAGAAGACTGTATCATTTGAAAATGAAACATTTGACATACTCATTATGTTGTATGGTTCTCCCCCCCACCCCCCACCTAGCAGATCATGCCATAATTAAGAAAGTTTCAGGTTCATTTTGTGTCTCAGGTAGTTCTTCTGAGCCAGGTCTTGAAAACATGTTTTCAGTTGCAAAGTACAGATGTGTTTTGCAAAATGTGCTATTCTTTTGTAACAGTAAGTCTCTAATTTGGTGTCTCGCTCCTTCAGTTCATTGAAAAAGTCACAGAGTTACGCAATTTGCAACCTTACATCAAAGGCCTTGCTTGGGAAAGCCGTGCATCCTGGTTTTATGTGATAGAGAACAGGATTTTAAAAATCCTCTGGGAACTCATTTTGTTGTCTTGCCCTCATTTGACTACTTTTAGTTTTTATGAGACTTTGCAAGAAAATCTGCAGTTTACTCATCAAAGCCACATCATTTGAAGAAACTTAAGACAAGGATCATAAATACAATTTATGAAGTCACTCAGCAACTGGAGAATGTTTTCAATGGATTGGAAAATTAGATTGAATGATGTATCAGGAAAGCTGACAGTAAGGTCAACTGCTAAAATGTAAACATTCGTGTGAAATGGCATGGCTTTTGCTTTTATTCTTTTTTGACACAGTGTTTATAGTATATTCATGCCCCGAATTATTAAGGTTAAAATGACTCAGGACTTGCTAAACATTATATTTTGAAGTGGCACAGTTAGGAAGGGATACGTAGCAATAACATGAAAATCCTGGCAACCAAAATATTTAGGAGTCTGAGCTTCAGTGTGTTACCAGTCAGTTTTTTGGAGTAGAAACTTCTCCTTTAACTCCTTTGTTTGAGTTATACATATTGTTAGCCAAAGGTTGGCACAATTTAATCATATATACAGTTTATATTTCTAGAAAATTTGACCTTTAAGGTGTTCAGAATTCTGTCAGCCTACGTCTAGTCTCAGTCATCATTATTTCTCACTCTCCAATAGAGATACAAGCACCCAGCAAGTCATAGAGTAATAGAACACAATGTAAATCCAGGGGTCTTGACTCCATGGTCCAGTGAGCTGGTTATAAAATGACAAGGAAACCTGTGAAAAAAAGGAAGTCCACCTACTGAAAGATGAGCTGTAAATATGAAATGCCGCAGATCAAGCATGAACCCATTATTGAGTTTTGAAGTAAATAATATACCCTCTTTTGATTTCAGAACATTAAATTAATAAAGTGGGAAGAGATGGCCCTGGTTGCTTCACAAAATAAACAGTCTTTCATTCCAGGATCACTGGCTTGAATTCATAGATTTACAGATTATAATAATATTAATATCTCCCAGGATAGCAGTGTCTCAAAGTTATTAGATTGCTTGAGGCTAGCCCTGTAGGTAGCAGGTTTCCTTTAGTTTCCCTTACACATATAAGACTATCTGTTGTTAATTGGCACCTTTTTAAGGCACTCTCAACCACAAAACATGGATTCATAGGTCAAAGGGCTCATCTAAACAGACTTGGGGAGATGATGGCTTTGCTTGTACTCTGAATACAGAGAAGGCTAGTTTAGCAGCTGTCAAACATATGCAACTCTCCTCTCACTTCTAAATCCACCTGAAATAGAGACTTGTATGTAAAGGAAGACCTTTCTTTTCTCCCTCCTTCACAAAACTCAATGCAAGAGAATCAGAAGAAGCAAACATGATGACATACTGGTCTGTCTTGTTCTTTCTTTTTTTCAGGACAGAGTCTCGCTCTGTCACCCAGGCCCGGAGTTCAGTGGTGCCATCTCTGCTCACTGCAACCTCCGCCTCCTAGGTTCGAGCGATTCTCCCACCTCAGCCTCCTGAGTAGCTGGGACTACAGGCATGCACCGCCATGCCTGGTCAATTTTTTGTATTTTAGTAGAGATGGGGTTTCACCATGTTGCCCAGGCTAGTCTAGAATTCCTGAGCTCAGGCAATCACCCACCTCAGCCTCTGAAAGTGCTGGGATTACAGGCGTGAGCAATCACACCCAGCCTATCTTTTCCTTTCATCCCTGACCAATGTGCAAAGTCCTTAAAAATTAGTTACCAGACTTATTTTAGAGAATTCAGGCTTCTCTGTTTTTACTGAAGGAAACTCTCTTTTGGTAAGTTTTATAAGCTTGTTTCACAATTCTCTAACAGGGAATGATTGACTCATTTCACATAGATAGAGGTCTCTATCCTCAATGAAGACTTTCACCTCTAGTGAGTATGTTTCAGCAGAAACTTGCACTTTTTGTTGTTGTTGTTGTTTGTTTTCTTTTAAATGGGAGTCTTGCTCTGTCATCCAGGTTGGAGTACAGTGGCATAATCTTGGCTCCCTGCAACCTCTGCCTCCCGAGTTCAAGTGATCCTTCCACCTCAGCCTTCCGAGTAGCTGGGATTACAGGCATGCGTCACCATGCCTGGCTAATTTTCTTTTGTATTTTTAATAGAGACAGGGTTTCCCCATGTTGGCTGGTCTGGAACTCCTGACCTCAAGTGACCTGCCCGCCTTGTCCTTCTAAAGTGCCGGGATTATAGGCGTGCGCCACCACATCCGGCCGAAACTTGCACTTTTAATGTGAAAGTCCGCTGTTGTATTATTTAACTAGTCTCCCAAAATTCTGAGTGATGTTGTATTTACAGTATAATTTTTATTAAAAATATACAAGGAAACACTAGCTTTAAATCCCATTATTTGTATATTTTTCACCATTGCTCAATTAAAGCAATTTAAAAAATATATACAAGAAGTTTTCCTTTCATGGTCATTTATTGAAATTATGACCATTTGGCCTTGGGTTAATTGCATATTTGCTCAAATAAAGTGAAGTAAGTTTAAAGGCCAGAAATGCTGAGAGAAAAATATAATTGTTATCAATTTGAAATTACTAGGTCGTTTCAATTCTATATACAGTTCTGTGTCTAAAATTGTCAGTATAGACTATAGAATTTACTTCCAAAATTCTCTGACTGCAGTACCTATAAGAAATACTTTTTACATCATGAGCTGGTACGCACCCACAGATGAACACGTGCACACACATCTGTGTGTCTGTCTCTAGTTTTATCTCATTTCTATCTGTATATTTCTAAAGCAAAGGCTTCATGAAAGAAAAAAATCCTTCATGGAACAATGCTCTTACCATGTATTAAACACTTTGGTACTTTCTAAGGTTTTTAATTCCAATTCATAATAGAAAGTTAGCTATGATACGTTAAATTATGATCCACTAATAATTATGACCCATGTTTGAACAGTGATACAGATTAAAGCTGATTTTTGAAGATAGCAAAGTTACTTAGAGAAAAAAAGTTGTTTTACTTTTCTGAAGTATAAATTGACTATCTTAAGTTAGTGTTATCTAGATTATTCATGTGGTCATTTTGCATCATATAATTTATTACATTTTTCTTTATACTCTTCTCTGTCAAATAGTTTTAATTATTCCACTTCCTAAAAGTTATTATATTTTCTGCCTTCTCTATGAGAAGACATTTAGCAAAATATAACAAGAGTATCTTGAATATTTAAAGTTGTAGGTGTAAAATAAAAATTGTACTGTGATGTTTATGTATTTATTTATTCATCAAATATTAAGTATTCAGAAACTATACTAGGCATCCTACTGATGGCTAACATTGATTAAACTCTTAGTATGTATCACATACAGTTAGAAGCTCTCTAGAGGACCCCATAAGGGAAGCAGAATTATTTTGGTTTTACAGGTGAGGAAACTATGCCATAGGGAGATTAATTGATCCTTGTCCAATTAGAGCCCAATTTCGAATCCAGCGAGTCTGATTTCATGACTCGCACTCATAACTACTTTATTCTCAATCATTTCTGCTACCACAGAGTGGAAGATGAAGGACATAATCTCTTCTTCAAAGAGATACAAGGGGTAAACAGACTTTCAAACCAGTAACCCTTTTGTGAAATCATTAGGACTGTGAAGTGTCCCATGTGCTATGTGAGAACAGATGCTTTTGACCCTGAAGGTAATTAAAACAAATGCAGAAATATTTCAGCAGGAAAGAACATTTTATAACTGTTTCAGAAAGAGTCAACTCAAGTGTTAATAGACTGCTTTGCTTATATCTGAAGGCATCTGATACATTTGAGATATAAATATTCAATAAATGTATTTGTTTTGTTTTGTTTTAAGAAAGTACTATTTTTGCCAATGTTTTGACAAAGTAGCCAAAGCTAGTAAATTTTGGGGGCAGGTTGCCAACAGTTGTTTTATAGAACACTCATGGAAAGTAGGAATAAGAAGGGCCCAGAACTTTGTGAATGAAATAGTGGTAGTGCCAGGTACTTGAGGTGTGAGTAGAAACCATGTATGTGCCCAGAGCTGAAGAACACTACTAGTAAAACGTTTCCAAAGGGAACCTGTTCAGTTCTGTTTGCTTTCACTTTTTAGTGCTAATGTGTTTTATAAATTTTGACTTGGATTGTGTGTAGCCTCTTATTCCAGTACCTAAGACTTCCTAGAGACACCAAGAAGGAAGGGATAATCATTATATAGATTAAGTAGGCAAAAACAAACAAACAAACAAAAAACGGTAAATTTGTCAGGAATCTGGTTTTGGCTAAGTTCCTCTATTGTATGTGCTCCAATGTGGCTTGGTCAAAGGTATTGCAGTTAAGGGAACACAGACCGTTCTGGCTTCAAGAATGCTCTGTTGTATCTACTCACTTTGTGCTACGTGGGTCCTGTATTCTGATGTGAAAGTTGGCACAAGTGAAATTGTATTGTATCCACAAAAAACAAATCTGTGAGACAAGTGTTTTACTTAATACATTACAGACTTAGGATACCTAAAATATTTGCTCTAAAGTGAAGTTTGCATGACCCAAAATTTCAGTTTCAATTATCTTGTTTTTAGCAGGAAAGATCTTGAGTATAATGTGAGTCATGTTTTCAATATGTAGCCTGCCAGGGCCTGCTGCTAGCTATTCAGCAAAGATAGGACTCCCACTCCCAGAAATTTAAAAAATATGCATTTGGTGCCTTCTTAAACCATTCCTATATATTACCAACTAGCCGCTAAGTACAAAGTATGCAGATTCTGCCCCCAAGGAGTTTACTGTATCATGGCACGAAGGTTTTATAGTAGCACAGTGCAAAAGATGTCACATAAATGTGAAGTAGAACTCTTGCTGTTTTGGTTCAAAGGAGGGAGAAAGTATTTCCAACTACAGTGTACATACATATACACATGTATACCTAGTCTTTTAGTGCTTTGCTGAATATATCTCTATAGTAACAACGTTTGTCTGCAAACATTACTTTTGTATATGCATTTATATTTGCAGAATACATTAATTCCCTTTAGATGCTCGATTCTATCCACCCCATCCTACAAAAATGCCATATGCATAGGCTGTCTTTCCTAATAAAGAAATATTGTAATAAAAAGAGAGGTTTTATTAAACTAATGCAATAACGACATTTTCTTTGAGGATTTGACACATCATTTTTAATAATAAAAATCAAATTGTCGTTGTTGTGCCCTGTATACCTTTTATTCAAATCAGACTAAGTACTCTGACTTCATGGCTAAGCAATGCTCTGGGGTGCGGGGGAAGGGGTGAGTATTTTTAGCAGTACACAAATGAATTTCAGCAGCTAGATTCATAGTGGTGTTGTAGATTATGAATACAGAACCCAGGGAAACCTGTTAATATTTGTGAACAGAGGGGGAAATGCTTCTCATGAGTATCTAGAAGGAAATGAGAGACTGGAGGTTAGGAGAGAAACGATTTTGTTAGGTCAGCTTTCAGGTAGTAGGATACCGGTACTCTCTACAGCCATGCCACTGAGTTAGCCGCTTTGGTTAACTCTGAATTGACCACTGAAATTTAAGAGTTCATTTTGTGTGATTAGACTAGGTTTGATATTATATAGTTTTCTTAAAAGGCTACCAGTTTTTTGCTTCCCTGTCAGCTGGACACAGATATTTCAGAATTATGTGAAAATTAAGGCTAGCAAGCATACAAAAGGGGTGAAACATGAGGAGTAAGGGATCTTATTTGGAAGAACTTT
>NW_016819479.1:1285149-1290470 GCF_001698545.2 Rhinopithecus bieti | reverse complement strand
TTTTTTTTTTTTTTTTTTTTTTTTGACATTTCAAGGGAAACGTGATAGGTTTTCCAGGGGCAGGGTGGATGGTTGACCCATATGAGTGCCAAGGCTCCTTCCACCTCTAGCCTTCTGTAATTTTAATCTGTAAAATGGGAGGATGTGATTTTTTTTAACCTTACTGAGTGGTTATGACACTATTTGTTTAAAGCAGTATATAATTATGAACTAAAATACATTTTCACTAATAAGTGTTCTGAATCATATACCTTTAAAGAGATGTAACTTGATTTCTGAAGACGAGTGTCATACCAGAATTAATAATTATAATATAATATGAGGGGATAGGGCTTATTTTCTCTGTCTAGTTCAAATGTTTCTAAAGAAGTGCTCAGCATATTATTTTACTTTTAGCATAGGAATCAGAAGTACATCTAAGCTGTCTTTGGGATTTACATGACGTTTGAATGTTTATCTTTGTTCACATTGGAACCTAACACTTTCCTGTTATATGCTTCCTATGATAAATGAATATTTTTTGGATTGAGTTACTTCAAAAGGTACATGTTTTAGTAAATAGATGAACATTGCAAGTTACCATTTCTACCTCTCATTTCAACTGCCACAAACAGAAACAAAATTTCCAGAAAGGAAAACAGTCTCTAGCTAGCTTGAGACTTTTTCCAAAGGGAAGTACTAGGGTTTGGCTGGGCCAGTTTCCTCAGTACACACCTGGTGTATATCACTTTAAAAAATAAATTATGCCTCATTAAGTTACAATTAAATGGAATCGTGATCATTTGTTTTTCTGGAAGGAAGATGTTTTGCATATTGAAAGCCTAATTTGTTGCAGGTGACAAAAAGGCTGAACAGATTATCTAATATCACTTCATTTTGGGGGTTAATGTTTGCTGGTTAGCTTGTATATACTCCAGTAGTTCAGAATCGTATTAATGTGGACTCTTATTATATTTTTGTTTCAAAATATCTTCTACCACTTTATTAGTTTTTGCACTTTATTTTACAGCTTTTAAGGAAACAGAGGTTGTCTTGGTATTCTGGAGTAAGCATGTGGTTTCTCTTTCTTCAAATGTTCTAAAACTCCCCAGTTTCACAGTCTGCCCAATATTCATCGTAACTTTATATCCATGTACTATCTATATTTAAAGTTCCAGCTAGATTAAGTCTTACCTCTTCCAATTATTTTTCCCTGAATCCTGCAGTTGATAATACTTTCTCCCTCCTTTGAGCGAAGGTGACACTAGTTCTGGCTTGCATTGATGATGCTTGACATCTTTAACATTGTGCTGCTATAATACCTTCTCCTTCCCATCATGTGGCAAACTCCTGGGAAGCAGAATCTGTCTCTCATTAAATCTATTCATCTCTCTCAGAACTTTGTATTCAATCATAAATAAGAAATGAATTAATAGACTGATCTGTTATTTTTTTTGAGACAAGGTATATTGAATTTGGGGGTTCCCTAGATAATCAATGGGAGATATTGGATTTAGGGGCTCCCGAGGTAATCCATGAGAGATATAGCCTAATCCTAGAGAGTTGCCTATGGTCTGAGAGCCATGAAGAGCAGATATCTGTTAAAATCTAGTCAGTAAGGACTTTAACTGTTGCTGTCAGGAGTGGCATGGCAGGCTCAGCATTCCTAAACCTGGCCCAGGTATGGATTCTCTTATTGCTCTCTTACAGGGTTAAAGGCCCATCGAAGGTAATTTCTCACCTGTCCCAGACAAGCTGTCAAAGGCTAGTGCAAAAACTTGGAAGTAAATTTGATAGAACCCGTCATGATAGCGTTTCCCAGACTTCTCTGAATATCAGCATATATCATACACGTTAACAATTTGGGACCAACTATATAAATTGTTAAGGAAGTATGGAAATCAAAAGCTCATTGACAGAAAGTACAGACTCAGAATCTGTAAAGGTCATTTAATTTGTTATAAAGAGATATTTTAAAATATTAGGAAAAATAAGGGCATTAAGTTTTCATCAAACAATTAGCCCCAATTATTTGTTGTCTCTGTAGAGGTAGCAAGCAGGCCAAATTATGAGCAAGCTAGATGGCATTATGATAAGTTATTGCTCATTTCGTACTTTGAATTATTTTGCTTTTAGTGAATATTTTGCCAAACTCATGTATTCTTTGGTGGTCCTGGAAATTATATGAAGTCTACAAAATGTTAATTAGGCTATGGAAAAAGCCAATTTGAGGTTCTCTTTACCTGACTTCCTTCTTTTTCCACTGACTTGTAACCCAAGAATTATTTTGGAGGGTATCTCTTCTACTTCGTGCAGATACTCGTTCTGCTCCTTTTAGTCAACATGTTTCCTGGTCTTACATAATCTTGGCTAACACTGTGGAGGAAATTGTTTTAATGTGTCCCTGGAGAAGGTTCTGTTGCCTACGATGAGGAAAATACTTAATGATCACTTTACTCAATACTTGCAATATATTTTAATATGATTACTGATATGAAAGTTTAATAAGCTATATCCTGGTTAATTTATTAATTTCCCTCCATTTGCACATTCTCAATATTCATGACCTTTCTATTCATAAAAGTGCATCTTGTTTTCAGTGCCCAGGTGCCGTGCCACATTTTCTATATCCCAGGCTGCATAATGGGAATGTCCAAGTGACACCTCCAGCTTGGCTGGTTGATAATTAAAATGCCAGATGACATAGTGGCAAGGGCTTTAGAAATATTTATATGAGATAAATTATTAATTTATGTTCTATTCAAGACAGTTTCAATATGATAAACATTTACTTATCTTGATAATTAGGTGGGGTGATGTGTGGTGTATGAAAGTTATGCTATTTTCTTCTGATCTTTTTCTCCTCTGATGATTTTCAACTCATGAAATAGACTCACTTTCCATTTATGAGCCTGAAGAATTTGGACTACATTTTTTGAAAATCCCAGTTTAAATAGTTAAAAGCACATAAATAACTCAAGTGAAAAAGACTCAACAAAACAGCTAAAACTCTTCTTGTGCCCACCAGTGAGCCACTTGTTATTGAAAATGTCTGAGTTTGAGAAAAGAATACGCTTTGGGACTATACCTACATGAATGAGAGTTTTAGTAAATAATTTAAAGCAGTGTTCTGATTCTCTGGGGTTAATATATGGAGGTGACACTGGCTACCTTGTTGGTTTGAGACTTTATCTTCAATTAGGCAAATGAAACAGAGGAAACAGTATATTCCACCACCCTTTAAAAATACAAATATTGTATCTCTTTCACCTCAGAAATGGGTGAGCAGTCATTCTCAAGGATTCTTCGTAATAATTTTCCTTGGAGATGGATTAGTTTCCCTGCAAGGTTGTCCAGTATGTAAAAAATGTAGGAGAAGGAGCTATACCGTTTCAAAATGGAAAGAAACAAACAAGAAACAAATTAAAACACTCTGTGTTTTAATGCTTTTATTGATTAAGAATGAACAAACATAATTTTGAGCCATGGTTCGTTAGAACAATAGTTTGTTATGTCACTATTTTGTATCCAAAATCTTTGCTATAATAAACTCCACAACTTGTTAAAATAATTTCACAGGGGAAGAATAGGTTTATAAACTTTGCCTTTGAGATCTCTTGAGTATAATCATAACTAAAAAATTTTTTCGTGTTGACCCTAAAACTCCTTCAAGTTTTAGTAATTTGAAATTTATTGAAATACCAAATTTATGAGAGTGAAAGGGAGAGGAAGGAGGGGAGAGAGGAAAAGACCAACTCATCCTTTATATGCAGAATTTATCATTGAAGAAAACTCAAAAAATATCAATCTTAGTGTTTTTTTTTACTGGTATTGAAAGTTGAAATCCACTTTGCTCTTGCTTCTCTGCATATTCATTTGAAGATTTTTATCTTCAAAACAAATTCATTATGAATATTTCAGGTTGCTTAGTGCAAGTGGAAAGTAGGATAGCTTTAGGCAGAACTGACTTTTAATTTCAGAGAGTTGATACCTAGATTGTATCACGTTTTCTGGAAGATAAGTGTCTCACTCATTGCTTCTAAAAGCATGACAAGAAATCTGGATTAAGAATCATGTGCCAGTCAGTTATTTTTACATACACATCCTACCTTTTCCCCTTCTTTGGGCATGCATGCATGCACACACAGACACAGACACACACACAAGACACCGATCTGTAGCTTTTCTACCAAGTATTACTTAGAATTTCTCTAATCAAAGTAACATGACACTGAAATTGTGAAACTGTCGGATAACATAGTGCTTGTAAGTTCCTTGTAGTAAAATTGACTATGTGATGTTCTGAGTGGTGATTGCTTCCTTGGAGTGCTATGTGATGCACTTCCTATAGCTGGCATTTGCTTCACTATATTATAATGCATTGCTTTATTTTAAAACATTACCTACCTTTCCTTGAAGATTTTTGGACAACCAGAGATAGCATATTCCTCTTACATTCATTGCCTTTTCATATTTAAGCCACATATTAGAAATCTGATAGTGTTTCCTTTGCATTAATTTTCACCTGAGTGGAAACGTCTTTGGCATCTGTTCTACTTTACTACAGTTAAAGAAGTGACTTTTCATGATTTGAGTTGGCCCATCTGTTCTAAGACATGGGATTAACATCTCAGCTCTTCCCGGGGGGATAATCCTGAACTCTGTTCTTATACTGCTCTGAGAAGCAATATATTAGTTTGGAATATAAAGTGATGTCTCTGTGTGATAATCTAACAAGTGTGCAGAATGGAAATGGATCTGCACCTACCCACAATACTACAATGTCCCACCTTAGATCTCCAGCCTTTTTCTGGAGTCCATACTACTCTTCTCTAGACTTGGCAGCATTTTCCTTTTCTTTGTGAATTCTCTGTCGTCAGAGCACATGAAAACACTGATTTCCTATTTAAATCTTTCTATTTGGGTGAGTCACACATTCAGAAAGTATCTGGACCCATTCATAGCATTCCATGCACACTGTTGTTACGGTGTGCTCAGCCCCTCGCCAGAGGTGACTTCATTTTCATTGCTTTAATGGTGAGATTAGGGTTTCCCCCATGAAGACATCTCATAAAAGATTTGGGTGCCCTTTGTACATATGTAAGGAAAACTATTGTGTGTATGGATTGGGAAATTATCAGAGGGTTAACACAATTTAGCCATTTGCTTTGTGTCTTTTTTTTTTTTTTTTTTTTTTTTTGCCATAAGAATAAATGACTTGTTTAAAAACGATATTCACTGACTTATATGAGAAATCACCTTCTAAAGACACAGGCCCAACCCACAATTTTCACTGTTTCCTATCATACTAATGTAAAGTGTTGGGGGTAGCATCAGCAGGG
>NW_016819479.1:1275798-1281535 GCF_001698545.2 Rhinopithecus bieti | reverse complement strand
AAGAAATTTCTATATTGAAAACAGTGGCCGGTCATACAGAAATTCAGCCAATTTTTAAAAAAATTGATGTAAATCTACCATGCTGTTTAAATGTCGAAACTAAATTTACCAAACTTGGCAGATTTGTAAAGCTAAGCAGGACTGCCAAGTGTTCCCAGTTTCAAGCAGAGAGAGTTCTAACAGTTCCTGAAATACTTGTAGGAGGCACCTGGTGGTAATTGCAGTTTCATAATTCTTCCCGAGTGCCTACCTTGCTAGCTGGCATGTCTGTACACCGATGATTATTACAGTGATGATAAAGTGTCAGAATAGAACAGTCCTAAAATAATGTATATCCCCCGGAAGGCAAGCACATTACCTTCATATCGGAGAACCCTAAGGAATTAGTGTGAGGTTCTTGACATCACAGCGAGCTGGTTAAACCAAACAAAGGGGGAGAGGGGCAGAAGACAGAAACTACACGTGTATACCTGCAAATGTGACTCGGTCTATTTTTTCCCCCATTTAATCAGGGATTATTGTCTGAGATTCTGCGTAAGGAAGAAGACCCTCGGACAGCCTCTCAGTCTCTTCTAGTAAACCTGAGGGCCATGCAGAATTTCCTCAATCTGCCAGAAGTGGAGCGAGATCGCATCTACCAAGACGAGAGGGAGCGGAGCATGAATCCCAATGTGAGCATGGTCTCCTCGGCCTCCAGCAGTCCCAGCTCCTCCCGAACCCCTCAGGTGAGAAACTTGCTCTCTGGATTTTTCACTCTTTGTCTTGGAAATATCTTGCCTTCACTAGTTACTGTGTTTTCCCTCGAATACTGAGAGACATAATTCAAGGATTTCTTTCCTTTTTTTCTTTTCTTATTTTTTTATTTTTTTGAGATGGAGTCTTGTTCTGTTGCACAGACTGGGGTACAGTAGTGTGATCTTGGCTTACTGCAGCCTCTGCTTCCTGGGTTCAAGCAATTCTCCTGCCCCAGCCTCCCAAGTAGCTGACATTACAGGCACCCACCACCATGCCCGGCTAATTTTTGTATTTTTAGTAGAGATGGGGTTTCACCATGTTGGCCAGGCTAGTCTCGAACTCCTGACCTCAGGTGATCCACTTGCCTCGGTCTCCCAAAGTGCTGGGATTATAGGCGTGAGCCACCGCGCCTGGCCAATTCAAAGACTTCTTAATCCGCTAAACGTGTTGGTCAAAGGATATGAACCTCTGACCATTATATGATCCCATACTCTGTTTCTGTCCCTTTAGGAAGTTCCATTCTTCCATAGTGGTATGTGAGGGGTGGGAAGGTAGGAGTGGGCACAGGGGCTGGCTCTAGGATGTTTATATGTAGCTGCTCAGTTGCCGAAGAAGGAGTTAGGACATTTGTGTTGAAGCCGAGTTTGCATAGCAAGCACACTGCTTTCCCTTAAATTGTATGTTTATTTGGTTGGGCTGGATGGGGTGTAGGGTGGCTGAGGGCAGGGGCAGAGGGTAGTTTAAGCTCTGTTTTGTGTAATCTGAAAAAGACAAAATGGAGGAACACTTGCAATGGAAGCATGCATATGCAGTGTCTAGATCAGAATGACTGAGATGTCACTCAATGATCCTTTAGAAAATGATGGTGGAAAGGTAGGCCTTAATTATTTTCCATCCTAGGATCATCTCCCCACAGAATTTGGTGACTTCCATTCTTCCTCTCCACACACTTGGAAAGTATTCTTTTCTTAGGCCCTCGTGCAAGTGTATACATCTAGTAATGTGTGCTTCAGAGCTCCTAACTCAAGGCAGTCAGGGGTCATTTCTAGTTCACATCCAAGCCTACTCATTTCTGGCCTATCTCCTACTTCCCCTAAACTTTTACTACTCGATAGATTTATGATAAGGCCAGTCCATTCACTGTTGCTGTGATAGTTGCAGGTTCTGTCTGAGTGATAATTCTCAAAACCAATATTTAATGGGTATACATTTTTGTTTGTTTGTTTTTGAGAAGGAGTCTCACTTTGTTGCCCAGGCTGAAGTGCAGTGGTGTGATCATGGCTTACTGCAACCTCTGCTTCTCAGGTTTGAGTGATTCTCCTGCCTCGACCTCCCGAGTAGCTGGGATTACAGGCACATGCCACCACACCAGGCTGATTTTTTTGTATTTTTAGTAGAGGCGGTGTTTCACCATGTTGGCCATGCTGGTCTCAAACTCCTGACCTCAAGTAATCCGCCCACCTTGGCCTTGCAAAGTGCTGGGATTACAGGCGTGAGCCACCATGCCCGACCTAATGGATATACATTTATACAAATCTGAAAAATGGGCGGTCCAAAACCAAAGGTTGTTTTGCTTAGATATTATAGCTTTGGTTTTGTGTTTTCTGATAAATTCTAAGGAACTGATTAAGCATAGAAGCACAATTGTATTCTGGTAGAAATATTTGAGCTTTTTCAAGTATATCCATTTTTTTCACACATTTTAACTCTTTTTATATTTTTATACTCTGCAATAAACTTTTAATTGAAGATTACTTTCTATCATGCACTGCCAAATTGTGTTACTTACACTTCAATCTTTAGTGAATTATGAGTTTTAGTTACTGTTTAAACCAAAAATAAGTCTCTTGACTGCTTACTTTGGATGAGTATAACCAAGCATTTTTATTTATTTAAAAAAAATTCTGAGGGCATACATACTGAGCTAGTAAGTTGGGCAAGTTGTTAATGTGCACTAATATTTACTTCTGCTAAATTCATCAATATGTTTGCCACTTTCGAAGTTCATTAAACCATTATAGAAGAGCCCAGCCATACTTCATGGCCATTTAACAAGGCAGTTCTTCTTAGAAAGTTACTTCTACTTGTTAGAAATTAACAGAGGTCTGTGTGTTTGTTTTCAGCTCTTTTGTACTATTTTCCTAACAAGATTATACATCGTAGGCACCTTTTCAAAGACATAATAGCTTTCAGTGCCAGACCGACTTACAAGGCCACACAGTTAGGGTCAGTATTTTGCTTATTTTGACCAGAATGCCATCTAGAAAATTCATTAAGATGCCCTTTAGGGATAGGTGTAGCAGGGAAATCTCTTATTTAATTTCACAGTTTTGATATTTTAAAAAATAAATATTTAAACATGTTTTTGAGAATACAGTCATGGCATTGCATTTGTACATTCTCTAGAATTGTCTTCTTTTCTCTTGGGTAAAATTGAGAAAGGAGAGTTTATTAAAGTCTTTTAAAACATTTCATGATTACCGACTTAAAATTCTTTACAGGCATATCTCAACAGTAAAGATCATAGTACGGTACAGATTTTATTGTGAGAACAAGTATTAGAGGAGTACTCACTGACTCAGCCTTTTAGTTGGAGTCAGCAATTTAGTGTACACAGGCAGCTTGACATTGATGCAGGGAGATTATTTTCCAGACCCCATCTATACTTTATTAGTAGCTGAAAAACAAATTGGAGAAATTTCAGTTTTGAAATTATACCTGCAGTCTCTTTTTATTTATTCAGTTCAGCATTCCGTGCTGTACTTAATAATGACAAAGCAATACTAAGATAAGAATGATCATTTTTTAAAATGCTTACTGTGTATTAGGTATTGTGAACATTTTGCATGAATTCAATTGTCACCATTTTTTGGTATTCCACCCATTTTACAGATGAGGGAACTGAGGTTTAGATGGATTCGGTAACTTGTGTAAGGTCACATGGCTGAGGGGTTTCATCTTAGCCCTCATGGTTCTAGAGAAGACTTGACCAGTCAGGTGGGATGAGATAGTCAGTGAGGCAAATTAAGAAAACTGAATTAAGAAAGGGCAGACATGCTATGCTAAAACATTCTCTTAACAGGGAAAGCACTGTGGGTTAACTAGAAATTTTGAGCAGAACAAAGAGTTTTTTTAAAAAAATTACAGAGAATTGGATTTTTAATGGGAAAGTCCCAACCTAGCAAGGAAATTCTTATAACAGCACCTGGCATAAATTGGAGATTTTGGAGGCAGTGTATAGTGCAGTGTCCTGACCCCATGCTTTTGAGCCTGAAAGAGTTGCATTCAGATCATGGTCCCTTCACTGGCTGCTGGGTGTCCTAGGTTAAAATCCTCTTTTATTTCAGTTTCTTAATTTGTAAGATGAAAATAATAATGTCTAACTCATTGGAATCTTAAAAGAATTAAATGTGAAAACAGAAGTTAAAATGCTTTCTGGAGTACCTGGCCCATAAAAAGCACACCATAAATTATAGTAATTATTGCTTTGTGGTAATCAGAAAATAGTATAAGAGAAGGAGGTAGAAGAAAAATGGCAGAAGTCACTGAGCACTGTTAGGAAGCAAAGCCTTTATGGAAACGTAGGGCCTTAAAGTGCTGCCTCTAGACACCATTTGTCACGGAGTCCACACTGCCTGTTACATCTTTCTCTGGACAAGGAGAAAAAACCCAGGTTAGGTCAGTTCAGCTGGTAGTGCACAAGGATCAAGGATGTCTTTTCCTGAAGTCTTGCTGCCGGAGGTTCCAACAAAATGTCTCAGCCCTCTCTTATTAGACACCAGCAATGCATTCTAGGGCCCACACCAAGTAAATGTTATGACCATCTTTTGGATTAAGTAGATTCAGACATTTTAGGGTTATCCTAACCCCAAGAAGTACAGATACCTTCTATATTGTCCTTCATTTGTCTCTGAAGCTGATGGGAAATCATTCAATTAAAACGAGCACTGCAGAATACATAAAACCACAATATGAGTTTAAGAAAATGAAAACGGCACATCAAAGGCATTCTGAAGCCTAGTTTTATGAAATGAAATTTTGTTTCATTTCCACTGATTTCCTAGGTGAAATTAGGTGACTGTCTGGGTAGCATAATGATGATAATGATGGGAAACCATACATACTCGAATGACATACGTAAAGCTTTAATAAAGAATGAGAGAGACTCGGGAGTGCATTAAATTGAGTAATAATTTATTATTTAGAGACCTCTACCCATTTACTCATTTTTTTTCTGGAAGAATTGGCTCTTCTTCCAAGGTGTGCCATTTTTAGAAAGAAAAGGTTAACTGTGTGTGTGTTCTGCATGTTTGTTTTGTTGTTAGATGGTTGCTTATAGTTTGGTGTCTAGGAGAGCCATCCTACCTGTGAACCTTCGTCTGAGATACTGTGAGAAAACAGGGTTGACAGGATTCTGCATGTCCTATAGGAATGCACTGCAATTATTTCCAATCACAATTAACCTGATTAGAATAATGGACAGGAAGTGTCCCTCTGTAGCTAATGCAGTTTGGCATCAGCTGACTGAAATCCTTTGATAATTTCTGCACAGATGGCTGGGCTGAATGCAGCACTTTTTAAATTATTATTTTCATGGTCTCTTGGTAGGCCAAAACCTCGACACCGACAACAGACCTCCCTATTAAGGTGGACGGCGCCAACGTCAACATCACAGCTGCCATTTATGACGAGATCCAACAGGAGATGAAAAGGGCCAAGGTGTCTCAAGCCCTGTTTGCCAAAGTGGCTGCAAATAAAAGTCAGGTGAGTGGTTTTTAAAAGAGCAAAATCGAGGGCTGGAATTAGACCCTTCTCCTTCCCCACCAATAAAATACATCTGTTCCTATAATAATAATAACAATAATAACCCCCAAGAAACCTGTCATGTTCTGCCTTTTACTCTAGTTTGCTTTTATCCCCATTGGAGTTCAAAATAGAGATGAAGCCAAAACCCGATCTTTTTTTTTTTTTAAAGATTAAAAAAAATTAGCCTCGAATGATT
>NW_016819479.1:1272504-1274330 GCF_001698545.2 Rhinopithecus bieti | reverse complement strand
GAAACCAGTAGCCCTGATTTCATAGAATTTAGAGGAGAACATAGTTCTGGGAATTAATATGCTGAAGATAAGATTGAGCTTAAGTGAGGATAAGAGGCTTTGAGGTTGTTCTTTTTTCACTGGGACAATGATCTCATTTTCATCTATGAGTAGGGAACCTTATTGTAAATAGCTGACTAGATAGGCAATTCAGACATCATGTTTATTATGTTTTTTTAAAAAAAATGATACTGCCAAACAAAATGAATTTAATTGGTGGTTTCAAAGGCAATTTAACAAAAGATATTCACTCCCATTTTATTAGTATCAGTATTCACTTGATAAAAAGTATATTTAGTAAAATCAGTTGCATGATTTGGTACATGGCACATATATTTGGTGGCTATCCATAAGGTGTATCTGTGTGTATGTGTGTGTACATGTATGTGTGTATATATAGACATATATACATGCATACATACATATACATATATACATGCATGCACATGTATATATGTACACATGTATGTATATGCACACACATATGTATACATGTATATACATGTTTGTACATATACATATGTGTACATGTATGTATATATAATATATTTATATAGGTATACATGTTTGCATACATATAGGTGTGTGCATGTATGCATGCACATGTATGTATATACATGTATACGTGCACATGTATGTGTATGCATGTGTGCGTGCACACATATGTATATGTATACATGTATAAGCTGTATATATATATGACTAAGATATATATCCACAAGGTGTGTCTATGTGTGTATATATAGACATACGTGTATATACATAAACATACATGTATATACATATATGTATATATGTATGTATATATATCCATAGACACATGTATATATACGCCTATACATATACATACACGCACATAGATATACCTTATGGACATATATATCTTAGTCATATATATTACACCTTACAGATTTATATATCTCTCTTAGTCATGACTAATCATAGGACTTAACCTCTCCAAGATGCAATGGGGAGTGGCCACACCCACTCCATTGTGTGGTGAGAACTGAGAGGAACAAAGGATTTTCTCTTTTCTTGCATTTTCTTCCCTCCTTTTATTTTCTTTGGAGGGATCTTAAGTTCTTGCAGTGACTGAAGAGCCACATGCAAGGGCTTTCCCTTCTCCTGAAGGTGAAATTAGGGAAACAATTAATTAGGTACTCTTGTGAACTGGAGTTGCCTTGAATCCCTGAAGGCCCAGTTCAAATACGCATAGCAACCCTCTCCTTCCATTTGAAATTTCTATGACCCCTCCATTAACACTCCTTGGTGTTGTTTGCTGTAATCAGCTGTTAAGAATAATGTCTAACACTGCCCTGTGTGTTAGGGAAGCCTTGAATGGGGACTAGGAAGAGGGAGGGGAGTTTTAGAGAGAGTAGGAATGATGGGCCAAGAGGGTCCTTGAGGACTGTAAGTGTTTAGGAACCAGGCACAATGCAAGGAAAGGGGTTCAGAAAAGGAGTTGAAAGGTTGGCAAACTGGTTCATTGTGAAAGTCCGTTACTGGGAAGTGTGTATATGTTTCCCTAGTGCATGGGTTACATGAGGATGCATTTGTAGGGTCCCAGACCACCTCCTGCAGCTCAGCCCCAGTCCCTTGGTAATGGCCAGGCCAGTCCATCATCCACTTCCATTAGGTATCTTCTATCAGGCCCTTGCCCCTTTCTTCAGGGGAAAGGAGTCCAAGAAGAGTAAGACCAGAAATGTGTTTATGCACATTTCACATTTGTACATTTCCTTCATTTTCCTTTTTTTTTTATTTTATTTATTTTATTTATTTATTTATTT
>NW_016819479.1:1209743-1268317 GCF_001698545.2 Rhinopithecus bieti | reverse complement strand
CCCCAACCCCCACCACCCACCCATTATGATAAGTTCTTTAGGAAGTTTGCAATATACATTGATATGTCACAGGTGTGCTGACATTTGGACCTAAAGGGAGGCATTGGAAGCATTTTTATTGTTTTCTGTTAGATATTTTAGCCTAGTGCATTTTGCTGTTAATATCTTTCTACTGTTGAAGTGAAGAAGTCCAAAATTCTAGATTCGTTCTTCTTTTTTGACAAACACAAATGGCTTTTTCAGGTGCATGTACCCATGTATGCTTGTATGTATGTTTGTACATATTTATACGTGTAAAGGCATACCAAATCTCCATGCTATTAAATAGCTGTGTATATTCCATGTGTGCTAAGGAGGGCAACAACATTTTGTGTAATCCCATCTTGACTTGAGCACAGTCTATCAGAGGTTTAAAGGGCTCTTCTGAAGTAAAATTTTCCTTACTCTCAATTACAGACTCAATCTTTACAGACACATCCATAGAAATGTCAGTGACATGCATAAGATAACCCAGAGATAGCTACAAATTAGTCCCCATAAAAATACAGTTTAGAATTTAGTATACAATTTTGAAAAGTAAAGAAGCAGATCATTTTTACTTATCATATTTAAAGTATAAAATAATTAACCTTGAACTTTAACCAAACAGCCAGCACAGTTTTTTCAGGTTTAGATAACCTCCTTGTCAGGGATTCATTGAAGCCTTTGACAAGCCTTCCTTGTAGTTAGGCTTTTATCCATTTCAGTTTTCTTGATTAGGTTATCTTGAGTCATTAGGGGGTTTATTTATTTTAATAGACACTTATTGGATTCATGAAAAGAGAATTTGGTGACGAAGAAACAAGAGCTGAATATTATGTGGCTCATTTCACACTTCAGAAGAGTCTCAACCATCTGAAGAGAAATCCTTTCACAGTTACAAAAGTTTGTTTGGGGACTTTATGTGCTTCCATGTAGAAAGCGAACTGTCTGTAGTTAATAATATGAATTTCCTTTTGCGATACTCAGAAAACATTTCCCTTTGGTTACATATGCTGACATTTTCTGTATTGAAGATGTGGGTGAGTAAATGGCCTTTTGCATTTCTGCTGCAAGAATCTATGAGTCATTCTCCTGAAGAACTGTTCATTTGCTGAGTTATTCATTCATTAGAGTTCCTAAAGGGCAAAGGGAGTGGGGGCTACTTACTAATTAGTAGGTGAATTAACTCATTAGCTTTGTGTTAGGCATATCAAGGGGAGTAATCACTGTGACAAGGCCCTGCCTTCAAGGAGCATATACAGCTTTATTCAACAAGGGCAAAGTTACTAACTCTCTTGTGGGAGATTAGAGAAGGCTATGGACTTGTGTTTAGTGCTGGGCAAGTTCTAGTTTGTATTTGTTTGAAATATTGTAAAAACTGGAAAATTGGTCATAAACATAGACCAATGTTTTTAAAGGAAAAAATCATGGAGGCTGTGAGAAGTTGGGGTCCAAACCAAGTGTCCTGGGGAAGAGAAAGCAAGCCACTTTGTATGCAGAGGCATTTCAGTACCATGGACAGGAACCCCACTCTTTTCAGCTGTGGTGTGTCCCTCCCCTCCTTATCACTTACACATAAGATTTACAGCTAAGATTCAAACTTATGTCTGATAGGCTCCCAGCTCGAACACTGGGCCATATTATTGTTTTGTGAAAGGCCTCCCTGGTCATTTGAACATTCTCAGCCTTTGGTATGTGGTTTGGAGGATGTGTCACTCATTGATTGTCGACTTGGAATATTTTAATCTTTGAAAATATTTTCTAAGTGAAATAGATATTTCCATACCTCATTCATTTTCAATTGAAGAGAGCTTTAAAAACTGTGGTATTAACAACAGCAACAACAAATACACACATACATACACACACAGAGAGAAAAGAAAGTGGTTAAAATGATAACAGATTGTTTAAATGATAGATGTAGTGTGGTTCTTTATGATATATGTCATGTCTTTTTAGAATGAATACTCCTCGAGGGTAGAACTTATGAAGCGTGCACTTTATGAGTACCCGACCATTGTGGGTCCCAGTTAATACCAAGCCACACAAGTTCACTATGAAAAAAGATATCTAGGCTAGGATAAGTCATGCTCTTGACTTTATCATAGCCTTTTCCCCAAGAACGTCTTAAAAGGAAGAAGTTGGGGAAAGAGGAAAATAAAGATAAGTTAATTCTTCATCATATCAGTTAAAAGCCATCAATGACTCCTAGAGACCATAAGATTAAGATAAAAATTGGCTTTTTTGCTTGACATTCTTTATAATCTAAGCCCTACCTTCATTTCTAGACTTTCATTCCTCTCCCCACCTGGTGAAATCTGTCTTTATCTTCCAAAATTCACCTTGTATGCCATTTTCTCAATGATGACACTTTTCCTGAACTGCTTCATGGTCAGAATTAATTACTCACTTTGTTGTTGGCAATCTCAATTAACCTTTCAAGTAAAAAGTAACAATGACAATTAGATAATATATGTAATGTACTAGCCCATTGCATGGCATGCAGGAAATGTATGCTCAACAGAAAATTGTTAACAGAATCAATGTCCTGAGAGACTACTATTACTTTTTGCAATGTATATAATGGACCATTTTCCCTATCATATTCATGCATTAGAGATGGGGAAACAAACCTCAGAACATTGACAAGGTTGCTTCTGAGAATTAGTGCTTCTCTCCAACAATAACTCTCTGAATTTGAGTCCGTAAAACATTCCTCTAGGCTAATTTCTATGTACTCTAATAATTTTGGTTCAATCTAATGACTGTTTATTGAGAAGCTACTATGTGCAAGAAACCATACTCTGCTCTTAAAATGCTAAAATGAGTAAGAAACCAACCCTTGCCCTCCACTCCCATCAAGAAGCTAACTGTTCTGATAGGAATCCAGACATACCCATCCCTAAAAATAATAATGATCAAGTTGTGAAAAGGTATAAACAAAATGCTTCAGGGGTATACAAGAGTGGGCAACAAATGAGACCACATCAGCTGAGACTTGAAGTATAGCTTCTCATGGGCAAAAGAAGTTTGAGTATGAGACATTCCATTTAAGAGAGTAACATGGCAGAAGCATGAAAGTGAGAATGTACCTGTGAGTAATTCACAGTGACTGGAGCACAAGGTCAATATGGGAATTGGTGGGAGACGAGGTCATGAGAGAAAAATGGGGGCAAATTGTGGTTATTATTGTTGCCTCTTAGTAATGTTCTTGAATTGTGAACTAGAGGTTCTTCCCTTTATGCAACTCATTAATGAAACTATCAACTTAATAAAAGATAAACTATGAATTTATTATTCATCTTCCAGAAAGAATTAATGGCACATTTCTTCAAATAGTAAGCATGTCTAATACATTTACAATGTGATTTGCTTTGTAAATGTAGATTGATATGCAACTTTTCAGGAACACGTGGATTGTAAACAAACTATGTCTTGACTGGTAGGAGTGTCACCTCACCTGCATAGTTGGAAGGGCAGTCAGAGTTGTTTTTTCTACTGAGGGAAATATATTTGTTTAAGAGGCTGATGAGATGGCTAAAATGAGATATGAATAAATATTATTTGCTTATGCACCCTAATGCTTGGGAACTTTTTAACCATTGATTGCAAGGAAGCAGTCTTTGAACTTATTAATGCATTCCTTCTCTGGATTCAGATTTTGGAGGTGAAATAAAGTTTTAATTGCAAACCTCTTGGTATTATTACACTTGGGCTCCATGTATATTTTTCTGTATAAGTTCCAGGAATTTCCTGTATCTAAAAAAGCTTTTTATGTTGAACTAATTTTAGACTCACAAAAATGTTGCCAAACTAGTATGGAAGGGATCATTGCACTGTATTGTATATCCCTCACCTATCTTCCCCTAATGTTGACACCTTATGTCACCATAGTGCAATTACTGATGATAGTACAAATATCAAAACCAGGAAATTGACATTGTTTCTATACTGTTAACTAAACAAAAGCCTTATTCTAATTTCAGCAGTTTCTCTACTAATGTCTATTTTCTGTGCCAGGATCCTATCCAGCAACCACATTGCGTTTAGTTGTTATTATTTCTCCTTAATCTTCTACAGTCTGTGACAGTTCTTAAGTATTTCCTTTTCTTTTATGACCTTGCCATTTTTGGTTATTTTGTTGAACACTTCTCAGTTTGGGATTGTTTGATATTTTCTCATGTTTTGACTGAGGTTATGCATTTTGGGCAAGACTACCTCAGATACGATGTTGTAACCTTTGCAGTATATCATTTCAGGACATTCGTGGTGTCAGTATATCATCACTATTTGACCTTGACTACTTTGTCACGGTTATTTTTTATTTGTACCTTTAACCCTGATGGTTTATCACTGTCTGCTATTTCTGACAGATAACAAGGTAACAGATCATGGAATGTAGAACAGAAAAGGAACTTAGAGACCATCTTTTGTTAACCCACCCTTTAACAGTTAAGCACCCAGGAGCTTGGAAAGGGTAACTATTTGCCCAACGGCCACCCGGTTATGTAATGACAGACCAGGAACTTAGCAGTTAGGTCTTAGAGATCCAGGTTTGATACTCTCTACACTTCCTAGCTATGCTCAAACATTTGTAATTCACTCAGTCCTAGTTTTACCAGACTGTGAAAGTTAAATGAACTATATGAATATCCAGCCAACCTTTGGTCAAAACTTAAAACCAGGCTAAGAGAGAAATCCCAGGGAAGTATATACTCCACAGTTCATGGTGCCCACTCACAGAGCTGGCCAAGGCTGGAAACCAGATGAACTTCTGTGTCAGCATTTCTGAAATGAAAATTATTCTCATGGAATGCTCCACATAACACAGAGAAAACAACAAAACCTACTTGAGATTTTAACAGAAAAGGAGATTTGTTTATTAATAATTCATGAGTTCCCATTGAACATGCACGACAGAAACAGTGCTATTCAATAGAGAATACTGTCATCTGTCACTGTTTTATTTGACATTTACACTTTTTTTTTTTTTTTTTTGCCTGATACTGCAGAACTTTCTTGGATGGCATGCAAAAATTATATAAATGAAAAAAATCCCAATGTGGGGGGACCCTTTATCTCTTCTGTGATGGGTTCACTCACAATTACATACGTGTGTGTTCGTGCAACTGCGTGGCACTTTCTCACACATTCATTAGCCAGCAAACAGGCTAATAAGAGACCCTATTGAGAAAACAGAGATAAGCATCCCAAATGGGCTGGTGAAAAGATGATATGAATAAAATGATGGTGCATGAGATGGGAAGTGAGGTGGAAGAATAGATTTCCTGAAGATAGGCATACAAATACGTGGAATGAGCAAGCGAGCCAGAGCAAGGGGAAGGCAAATCATGGCTGCCATGAAGAAAACTAACACAAAAATACATTGCCAGTTCAGATACAAAATAAATACCTACAAATGGCATCACAGGAGTGCCCGTATTACGGAATAATGACTTTTAGGAGAAGAGCAAGGTAGAGTTAGGGTCACCTTCCGATTTTGTGCTACTATAAGACTCTTTACAATCTTTCTGCTCTGTAGGTTAGTTATTATTTATAAAAATCACAGAACCAGCTGATACATTCATAAGCTAATTATTGAGGCAGCTGGGTACACATGGTGCAATATGTCCAAGGCTGTGAAGTATCACAGATTTCTTGGGACCTGCTGTGGTGGGGGTGCGCTATTGAAGGCTCCATCCCTTAATCTGATCAGCCAAGCAAACACTTTGTGGGGAAACTAGATTAATAACCCTCTAAATACCATGAATGTGCTTCATCTTCAAAACCGGGTTCCCTTAAGCATGCTATTAGCTCAGCTCCATGAGGGATTTGAGGAAGTTCTCTGTTGCCTTAAGAACAGGGTCTTGTTGGCTACCTCCCTGTGCCAGAAATTAATTTGGTTTGCTTATGTCTGCACACATGATCACACTTGTGTCTAATCTGCTCCCTAATAGCTTCAAGGTCAAGACCTTGCATGTCAGTGGGCAAATTGAGCACTACACTTCTTAAAGACTGATGGCAGACAGCACACAGTCCATAACGAGGCCTGTAGTGTTGTTCTAAGTGATTGTAATGAGTGCAGATTATAACAGCGCATATAAATCAAATGCAGCAATGAATGTTGTGCGAGACATTCCCAGTGTCATAAGTGGAGATACCACTCAGCTGTCACCTGTCTCCTTTCAAGCTGCAGCTTCCCACAATGCAGTTCACTCCTCAAGCGGAACAGCAGGTGCTGTCTTCCTTAAGGTCTGGGTATCTCAGATCTTCATCTTTTAACAGATGCAGGTTTTTGTTTGTATTTTCCATTGAATGATTGGTCTCCATGTTCTTGCCTCCCCTGGGAGATGTTAAACATACCTGTTTGAAACATTTGAAAGAATTCAGTTGGATACTTACTCAGATCTGTGAAAAGGTAGAGAAGTAGGAGCTTGTTTTCCACTTATTTTCCATTTCAAGAATTTTCCTTTAAGCAAAGAAACCCTTGAGGAAACACTTGGAGATTTTTAAAAATATAATTTATTTTCTGGTAGGGATAAAAAAATTTGTCTTTATTTTTTATATACCTTGCACCTTGAAAATCAACCATTATCTGCCTTTCAACTGAGTTGAAAAGAAATCTGTGAAAATACTTGGAAAATATTTCCAAGCAAATGATAAGATATCTTGTTTTCATTCTTCCTAACCTTCTAACTCTCCCAAGCTTCCAGTTTATTGCAAGAAAAGATCAGGTCTGCGCAAATGTGGCCTCTCACTTGTAAAAACAAGGCAGTGTTGTGTTACAGATTAGTTTATAAATCCCCGGTGGCTTCACAGTTCAGTGCCTACAGCTGCTGCAGATGGGCCTGGGTTTTTGTCTCTTCGCGGTGCTGCAGCCGGCAGTTGAAGGAGAAAATGGAATGATCAGGTTATTAACATGGAGGCCGTGAGGAAGAGGCTGCACAATGAGAACAGCTGGTGTTGCTGTCTTGGCTGATGCAGCGGAGATAATCAAATCTTGCCTTTTTTTTGGGTAAAGGCAGAAGACACAGTGGAGAGTTAGATAAACAACAGCTTATGATATTATATGGGGTTTTTATAATGCATGTCAGGAAATTTCATTGGCTTACAAGTGATGATATAGAATTTGTTGAGGTTTGGGAATTATTTTTCACAAAGTCATTCATGTTTATGCACCTTTTAAGATAAATTTTTTACTCTTTTGCAAGAGATATGATGTGGGACAGTTCTTGTTTTTAAAATTAGCGATGTAGCTTGGAAATGATGGGTTAGAAAACTACTGGGTAAAATATTTTGACATGAGTCAGTGAGCGATGTTGACAGCATCCTCTGTATTATTTTCATATAATCCATCATTATTTGCATTACATTTTCTTTCTTGTGAAGTTGAAAGAGAGAGAACATCCGGATGCCAGAGTTTGGAAGCAGACATTTGCAGGTGTGACCCGACCAACTGCCTACCTTCCTGCAGGTGTGGCTGTGGCGGGAAGGTGATGGTTAAGAGGGCCTAGAGCCTGAGGTATTCAGAGATTGAGCAAATATGCATTTCTTTTCATTCTAGCCAAGGTTATTGCTTCTATTTTACGGAGTTATTGATAATTGTAAGAATATTTCCTCCCTAGAGAATTCAGTGTTGTTTACACCTAGACAATTTTTCTTTTTTAGAATTTGCTGTCCTGTAATGCATATTTATTTATCTTCACTCTTAGCATGAAATGCTGCCCAGTTGGGTAATTTTAAAAAATTGTAGCTGACTGACACAAATGACTTTTTCTGAGAACAGGTAACTATAATCTTGCTTATCTTTTACAGAGAAACTGCAATTGAGAATATATTCTATAGGCAGAGTGATACGATATCTAACAAGAGGACAGATTCTTGGGCAGTGGTATAACCACCTATGTGGTCAGGGGTTGGTTTTTAGAGTCAGATTGTTCCAGTGTCTCCCCAGGTTGGTGGAAACAATTTTGACAGAAAAAGATGTACTGTGATGGCACTGGACCACAGTCAAGGCTCCCTCAGCTCCTCTGCACTCTGCAGGTTAATGCAAGCGACCTCCTCTCTCTCCAGGGCTGGCTGTGTGAACTGCTCCGCTGGAAGGAGAACCCAAGCCCAGAAAACCGCACCCTCTGGGAAAACCTCTGTACCATCCGTCGCTTCCTGAACCTTCCCCAGCATGAGAGGGACGTGATCTACGAGGAGGAGTCAAGGCATCACCACAGTGAACGCATGCAACATGTGGTCCAGCTTCCACCTGAGCCAGTGCAGGTCAGTGTCTCCGACTCCCGCATCCCACCTGAGCAGGGCTCTCTGTGCCAGCAGTAGCTGCTGAGGGTTTGAGTAGCACACACCACACCAACTTCTGTTAGAGGGTGTCACATGCCAGGTCCCAAGTACGGAAGATGCTGTTGTCACAGTGGGTACTGTGTGTATATTTGTGTGTGTACATGTGCGCATGTGTGTGTATGTACACACAAAGAAAAATGACTGAGAAGTTGAATGCCAAAGACAACTGCTTTCCTGAGAGCATTTTACTTGTGGGATTATAAAGCCAGAGCATTCACGGAGAATTAAATCTCTTGATCGGAAAACATCATTTCCATCAGTTCATTTTCTATAAAAAACCTGTGAAGTAGTTTTGCATCCAAAATCCCTCAAAGAATGTTTGATTAGACTGAGGAAAAGAAATAGCCACATGACCTAGGGAATACCATTGAACTCATCTGAACCTTGAGAGACAGATTGTGACAGATTCTTAGAATTTTAAGATGAGATTTTGCTGTCCTTGGTTACATCTCATTTAGAAATCTGCCTTCCTTTGGATTGCGTGTTTTGTTGGCTTAGGTTTTGCTCTCATTGAGAGAAATAATATTGCTTTGCCATAGTAATTGAGTTTAACTACTGACACTTTCCATAATCTAAAATTAATTGCTTTCAAGAAGAAATATTGATTGAGATTTCCAACATTTGGCCCCCTAGAGTTTGGCCCACAAATTGTTGTGGTAGGTTATAAGATGGGCCTGCTGCCCAGTACCCTCAATTTCAGCTGCCACCAAAGAGGACCCTTCGGCCTCTCTCTCAATCTCCTGAAGTAAGAAAAAGAAAGTTGACATGGAGTGCATGTATGCACATGTGTGTGCAGAATGGAAGAGGAGAAGACAAAGGGAGAGTGAGGCACGGTTTCTTGATAAAAATAGAGAGGAGTGGTGAGGGGTGCAATAAAACACCCCACCCTGAGGTTCCTGTCTCCTTTCCCCTTGCTCCCCCTCACACACTTGGGAGAGAAGCCAGAAGTTAACACATCTTTATGTCACTTTTCATCTAAATGTCGTCATCTCTGCCAATGATTTTGTGCTATGCTTTTGTGTTATTGTTGGTCAGTTTCCAGGGACAAAGTCACAGAGTGAATTGCCCAAACTTAATAGTAGAGGCAGTCTCTTGCAATATCCACAGTGATCCCAGAGTTGGGGATGGGGATGGGGGTGATGAGGGTGCGCAGCACATACTCACCCTTCGGGACTCACCCTCCCCCTTTCCTCCTTGGTCCTTTTCTGACCAAGGCCTCATCCACCACCAGGGCACCTCCCTTTAGATAATTAAACCCATGTACTGAGCCACACAGAGCAGTGGCTTTCAGACTTTGAGATTTAATTGAAATTAAAATTAAAGAGGGGCCCATTATAGGCTTTCCAACCTTTTATTTTAGAAAACAAATTTATTTGAAAAGTTTTAGGGAAGCTCTTATTTACTATCAATATCATTTCATAACATACTCTTTGATAGCAGACAGATTAATGAAATGGATAGCCTCAGACAAAAGATCATGTAAACGGTACAGTTCAGCCGTGTGAAAATCTATCACTCCCCCAGCATCCCCACCGCTTTTTTTTTTTTTCTCATTTTGATGTGAACTGTATTAGATTTCTGTCTTGAACCAACACAAGGCCAAGGACTTGCTTCAGGGAACCACTGACTTTGCGTGGAATTTTTATTCAGGGCCTATCTTAGTTCAGTACAAGTTAAATAGAAATAAAGCAGCAAGGAAAAAGCAATTTATTCCACATATTAATCACAGCTCATTTTAATCATAAGATGGTGATAAAGTTGCAAACTTAGAGAAATTTGAGATAAAAGTAATAAAATGCATTGTTTGTTATAATTGAGGGCCTCCCTTCATCTGGATGACAGCTCTTATACCATACCTGTCTGATTTTTATCCATAAATTATCATCTTGTTGGGCCCTTTGTTTATTGGTAGCTAAAAGTTTATTTAACATAATATTTTGTCTTACAGTTGACCAGTTTGAGTACAGGAAATCTCAGAAGCAGACAGTCAATTGATTTATGAGTTTTATTATCTTTTCTATTAATATGTCAGAACTAGAGTATGCTGACAATATTTAATGGCTAAGCATGAATCTATAATTTTTCTTTTCAGTTTTAAGCATCTTGTGGCTATTAACATTAACTTCTGATATCACTAAGAGAGATGCACTTATTTTATAAAAGGTTATTCCCATCACTCAGATCTTAGCTAAAGAGTTTACAAATTAGGTAATTTTCTCTAAAGTGAATTTGCCTCAGCCGTTGACCTTGAGCCCATAACTACTGTGAAACTCATCAGCACATCATTTTTTTTAACATTATGCCTATATCTGAGTGACACTGCTTTGCAATGTTGAATTTATGTCTGTCAGCAAAATACAAAGCTGTGGATTGTTTATTACAGTCATAATATGAAAAGTGAAGAAAAATAACTGACACTAGACAGCAGAACTCTTGAGACTAGAGAATACAGTTGGCACAGCCTCAGTGACTTGGGGAGGGCTGTATTTAAAAACATACTAAGCTACTACAAAAAGGTCTGTAATTGTCCAAAAGTCAAGGACTCGGGGTTGGTTGGAATTCACTTGGGGCTTTCATATCAACTAAATTTTTAGTGAGATACAGTTACTTACCTGTTTTAGAAATCTTAAAAATTCATATGTAGGGTAATATTAGTTTGGTGATGTTACATTTTTGTCTAATTAGATAGGAAATGTGCCATTATTAAATTGTTAACTATAGGTGAAATCAGTGATTATTAAGAGCTTCTGATATAGCAGCATATTAAAAAACACGTAAGTCCTCTTCACTTGTGGTCATGGAAGTGTGCCATTTAAATTTCTTTAGGTAATTAGGGTACACTATTCCCAAATTTTTCATAAATGGTAAAGATATGAGGCAGTGATTTCCGTGCGTAATTACCCACCAGATTAATCTGTTGTATTAGGGTCCCACAGAGGTACTGGAATAAAAAGAGAGAACTTTGCATGGCTCCTCCTCCATTTGGTGCTTTCTGTGATATTGAGAAGTCCCTTAGAGTCACAGCCTCTCTTCTTACAGAAGTGAGGAACTTTTTCTTACTGTTTGTGTGCAAATGGAGTTGACAAATGGATAGTTTTTTATTGTCTGCAGATGTGTTTCTGTTAAGCCCACAAAAGGTTTAGAAATTGTAAGCCCTTGTTTTTTAAGTTCAGGGGCACATGTACAGGTTCATTACATAGGTAAACTTGTATCATGGGGACCTCTTGCACAGATATTTCATCACCTAGGCATTAAGCCTAGTACCCATTAGTTATTTTTTGGACCCTCCCCATCCTCCCACCTTTTACTCCTCTATGGGTCCCTCAAATCCACACTTAAAAATTAGAAGATATCCGGCCAGGCGCAGTGGCTCACGCCTGTAATCCCAGCACTTTGGGAGGCCGAGGCAGGAGGATCAGGAGGTCAGGAGATTGAGACCATCCTGGCTAACACGGTGAAGCCCCATCTCTAGTAAAAATACAAAAAATTAGACGGGCGTGGCGTCTAATACAGGGGGCACCTGTAGTCCCAGTTACTCGGGAGGCTGAGGCAGGAGAATGATGTGAACCCAGGAGGCGGAGCTTACAGTGAGCCGAGATTGTGCCACTGCACTGCAGCCTGGGCGACAGAGTGAGACTCCGTCTCAAAAAAAAAAAAAAAAAAAATTAGAAGATATCACATAAAATCTAGAAAGTCAGAAGATGTGATCTAAGCTCAGAGTTTTATGTGGCTGGAGTCAATGTCCTTTCTGCAGGGCACACACTTGCTGTCCTGCTGCCCTGGTCCCTGTCTCCCCTCCTTTGAGTGCACATGCATATATAGCTGTCATTTGATTTCTTGAGGCATGTATCCTGTCGGGTCACCTGACCACCTCATCAAAGCCACAAGTAAGTGCCTTTGCCGCATGGCTCCAATTTCTTTGATGGTAGCTATTATATGCCATTTCTTTTTATATTAATTTATTATAATTTTATAATCCCAACACAATTTTTTGCGTGCTGAAGTTCATGTTTGATGGCGTTTCTCTTCAGAGATGAAGCAAGGTTATAGTTGAGATCACGCTGGGCCTGAGCCACTGAGGGACGTCGTCAGCCCCAGAGATTCATCAGCCCTGGGAGAATGAGGCGGTTCTTCCTTGGGAATTTGGATTTCTCCAGGTGTTGTGTAGCTTTGATGTCATATTGAATTATCTGGTTTATCCAGCTTTCTCTTTAGTATTCTCAGTCTATTCAGAAACCCTGATTTAAGCCCCTGCTTTTGGAAGCTAGTTCTTCAGGATCTGAACACACTTTGTGAGCTAGATCCTGTCACATCATGAATCCAGAGTTGGACCAGCATTGCCCCAGAGGGGTGAGAATTGGTTCCTGGGGAGCATAAATGTCTTAGATTCACAGTGGTTTGTGACCTTCCAAAGGAACTTAGTACATAAAGAGATAATATCTCTCTGGTATTAAAATTTCATAAAGAGGGGCCATGATTAGACAGAAATGCCCCGTAAGCCTTCTGAGGGGACAGTAGTGAAACACAAGTTGAGAAATACTAATCTACATAATGTTTCTAGTCCATATGTAGATAGCACAGAGGAGAGACCTTGTAAGGCAAACCAAACCAAAGCATTTCATGAAAAAGAGGAAATAAATTCTGTTTTTCACCTTGAAAGTTTGAAGACAAAAGTATTCCTGTGGTTGTAGCGATTTTTCTCGCAATGGTTATTATAACCCAAGGCCCTGTGCTGAATGGATATTCTCAGCTTAGAATAAAACACTGGTTAGTTTAGGTTCATTACTACCAACTCTATTTTACAATTGGAAAAACTGGAACAGAGATGTCAAGCCTTGCCTGAAGCCAGGGTTGCCAGTGGAATGAAAACACAGATGATTTTGGCATCCAGTCTTTCCTCTGACCACACTTTCCTCCTCATGCAGGAGAGAAGAGAGGACATTGCTCATGCTATGACTAGGTCACTGAGTGAGGGTGATTAGGGAGCACTTGCCAAATTGTTCCTGTCTGTGTCATTTGTGCTTTATTGTGTTTCCACCACACTGTTTCCATGGGTTATTTTGTAAGTTCAGGAATTCTGAGCTTGCTGCTGTGTGGTTTCCTGAGAAGTACTTGTTTTAAAATTCCATGCCGTACATTGAATAAGAATGTGAGACCCGGTTAGTGACAGTCAGACACCAGCATTATCCCTTGACTTGTCTGGGTTATTTCTCAGGCTATTTTCAACATTTTCTAAGCCACAGACTCCCTATCATTGGTAGCGACCAATAATTCTCAACCAGGGGAGATTTTGCTTCCATGGGATATTTTGGCAATATCTGGAGTCATTTTTGGTGATTATAATTTTGGGGGTGCTACTGGCATCTAGTGGATAAAGGTCAGGGATGCTGCCAAATATCCCACCATGCACAGGGCAGCCCCCCAAAACAAAGACTTATATGATCTACAATGCCAAGAATGAAGGCTTGTACCAGTAATTGCCTGACAGTGAAAGATAAAAAATCGTTAGTATTTCTGAGGCTGATTCTGAGTTTTTTCTATTAAAAAACTCAGTAATAATAACAATGGTGACACTGCTGCTGCCTCTCCTTCATCTTCCTTCCTCTTCCTCCTCCCTTCTTCCTCCTCCCCTGCCTCCTCCTTTTCCTTCTTCTCTGGCAGTAAGTAGCCTTTTTTAGAGCCAGGTTTTCAAAATGTGAGATTTTCACATGTCTTATCTTCTTCAGTTATTGTGAACAACCAAAGGGGTGGTTGGTTTTTATCTATTAATACTTTCACAGATGAGAAATTGAAGCTTAAAGAAGTTAAAGTAACTCGCTCAAAGTGAGAACTTAAATTCACATCTGTCTACCTTCAGAGTCTGACTTTTATCGTGTGCTGGAAAGCACTGCTAACGTGCGACAGCCAGCATTCCCTGAATACTTACTATTAGCTGTCTGCTGTAATGCAGAGCTGTTTATGAGATCTTCATTTTTAACCATTCACTGAGTAGATCTAGTTCTGTGAGTTTTCTTATTTACAGGACACCTAATGCACTGAAACCCACAAACCATTGGTGTGATGTCAAAGAACTGATGTGACTGAAATTTTTACCTTTCATAACTGCTTTGGCATTTTTGAGGTGGCTTCAGAATGTGCCTCTTACATCGCTAATGTTCAAGGGCACTTCAGATTTACCTCTCAGCCCTGGGAATCTGACCCTGATTTTCTACTCTAGCTGCACAGACTGTATCTTGATTTGTAAACTTGCTTCCTGAAGGACATCTTCCAGGAAAATAAATAAACTAATTAATCCATTAAGAATGTTTGCAAATTTTCTTACCAGGTTACTGGAATTTTTCTTTCACCTTGGATTCATTCCAAGCTCCTATTCAAAGCCTACTGTGTGAATGTGGCTGCAGAGTTTTGAGTCCCCATTCTAGTCCTGAGGAGAGATGCAAATGAATACTTGCATTTGTAATGAAATATTGTAGCAGTTGGGTAGAAGTAGGCCCTCACTTGGGAAAATGTTGGGAGCTCCTGCCTGTCAGTGAGGCCGCACTAGCATTTTTCATGTTGATATTATGTTATCCTGTATGTATTTATTCAACTTGAAGAGCATCCTTGATGTTTTATATTACTAGTTTTCAACAGGTCAAAATTTAAAATTTGTCATTCAGGAATATAAAGAAATTTGGAAGTCATTTGTTATCAATTCTTTTTACTCTAAGAGACAGACATTTTCATCTTGGTTTTACCTTCCAAAGTGTACTGAACAGGTTTCCTTTAGTGATAATCAGAAAGCTGAAAAAGTTCACAGTCAGTAGATTAGATATTAGCTATGCCTTTGTTTTACCTAGAGATTTTTTAAAACTCTAAGAAACTGTAAAATTTAGAAAGTAGGCAGGCAAAGTAGGCCAAAGAAAATTACAGTTTCTTAAAGTTGTCAACTTATTTTCTTTTACAAGACAAATTCCAGCTTAATAATTGGAGATGTATTAAAAGAAATTGAGGATGCTAGAACTTCATGAAAATCCAGGTATAGGACTCTGAGTACAGTTAGGTTTCTCTGAACCTGGAACTGGGAATTCAGCAGCTGCCATTTATGGATTCACCTTCTCCTTTGCCATCCTGAACATAGCATTACCTCTTTCTTGTGTCAGCTTCTTTCCACTGCAAGCTTTTCTTCCAAGCATCATCTGATTTACCATCTTCTGTATATCTCTGTCTACCTTGTAACTTCTGCATACTACTCATAGTGTCTCTGCATTATAATTCTGCCTCCTCCACACCCTGGCCTGCCCACAGTTCATTCTGTACCTTATGACTTTTTCCCATGTCTTTGTCAAACTCACTTTCTCTTGCATACTCCATATTTACTACTTTAAGTTCATCTAAGAGGAAAGTTGACCCCTCCTGAAGGTTGATTTTCTTGGCATTCAATTTCCAATCAGTCATCTGAATGCCTAATTTGGAAGGCATTGCATTTTAAAGAGAGAGCTTTGTTGGGCAAAATATTAGAATGACCTTAAGAAGAAGAGGAAGTAGAAAGCCGTCTGGCCATAGCGCACTTATAGGTAACCTGTGAATGAGCTGTCTTTGGGCTGGAAAGTTAGGGCCTTTTAGTGGAACGTGGGTTCTAGGACCCTGCAGTTACCAGGGTAAAAGAATACAGGTATGATTATCAAGTCTAGAACAAACCTTTCATTATCAAGGGAGATTCATATGACTTCTTGTTTAATGTTTAAAGTTGGTGCTGTGGGCATGCAAGTAGTAGGAAACCAGTGCCTAAAGGTGATTTTCAGTTCCGTGTGTGTCCAGAGTATTCTACCTTTTTATTCTATTACAGCTCTTCTAACATTTGTCATGTAGTCACATATGTTTAGTGAGTGTCCTGTAGAAGCTAATAAATATTAAATATAAATTTTTATAGTAGTCTCTTCTGGTTCTGCTTATGTTTTTTTTAAAGTCAGTTCAACATTTTACTAGGCTTATCATTTTAATTACTGGAGTTAGCTTTTCATTCATCATGGAGTAGTTCTATTATTTTTGCAAAGCAGAACTCCTCCTATGAGTGACTGGACCTCCATAACACACCGCCTTCCAAATTCAACATTCAGAGTTAGTTGCTGGTTGGAAGCGAAATGTCAAACAGCTGAGTTCCACTTCCTTCAGTCTTTTCCTGCCTTCTGGGAACATAGAGAACTCTGGTTTCTTGAGTAGCTTGTTCTTCCATAATTGCTATGTTTCTTTAAATAATAGTCTATTTTTTAAAATAATAGTCTAATTTTATATTCTGCATTTTGAAAGGCAATACAATTCCTACACCTTACCCTCTTGGTTTTTAGATCCTAAAATTGAATAGAAGACACTTTGTCTAGTGCTTCCCTATAGGTAAAGGGAAGAATCACAGTCAGTTGTGTCATTGATATCGGTACAAAAAGTCCTCATGAATACAAGCCCAGTCTCAGAAACCACTAAAATTACTAATATATATTGTCTTTCTACTTTAATAGGATATTGAGATTTTTAAAGTTTTTAAGTTTTGGGATAGCAAGGTACTCCTTAGACATGTTTTCATATCTTTTTCCTTCTGGTGATGGTAAATGAAACCAGGTATAATATTAAACCTTTAGTGCCTTGACTTTTTTTTTTTTTGGACATTTTGGTAGGAAAATAAAACTAAACAGAATGCTTTTGAATATAAAGCTTCATTGGCTTTCTTTTCTAATATTGCTTTAGAATTTGTTAGGTGCTGGTTTTGCTGTTGTCCTATTGGTCAACTCAATGTTGCTATTTATCCCCTTCCCCTTCCCCTTCCCCTTCCCCTTCCTCTTCCTTCTCCCTCCCTCCCTGCCTCCCTCCCTCCTTCCCTGCCTCCTTTTACTTACTTTAAAAAAATATATGAAACACTCTTTAAACCTAAAAGAAGGCAGTGGCTAGTACATTTTGTGAAAGGGCAAACTGATTAAATTGAGTAGCATGGAGCAACAAGAAAATAGATAGAGACTAAGATAGAAAGTGCATTAAAATGCATCCTTCTTTCCCTTCCCACCCACAAAAAAACAACAACAATAAATCTAAACTAAAATTGAGGCACTTGTAAATATTGATGTGTCATAGTTCTAAGTCAAGTGCCTTGTCACATTTCATCTGTGAGAGGGCAAACCACATTCCTTTATACTTGTGTAGATAGCTAGCAAAGTCTGGCTTTTGGAAAAAAATGATTCAATTTCATTGATAAGCCTGTTCTTAGGCTTCAGGTTATAGACCTGATTGAGAAGATGGGCCATTTTTATTCTCACATTTTTACTTATTCATTCAATAAATATTTGTGGAGTTTCTTGAATATGCCAAGTTCCAGGTACCACATACCTAACAGTGGAAAAAAAAAACAAAATTTCACATGTACATTGAGCAGTTTTCTCTTTTATTCAGAATGTATTTTTAAATAGACTTCCATTTTCCCTCTGGCTACCTTGCATTATTCTAGAATTCAGACTGTAAATTAGTGGAATTCACAGGTTCTATTTCTTCCTCTGATCTTGACCCTGGGTGACATCTTTCTGCTTCTGTTTTTCTAGCTGTTTCTAGAATAGACAGGCAGTATCTCTGAAACATGTAAGCTTCTCAGTGATGAGATTACTTTAAAAGAACAAAGTGTGGCTATTTGAAGGTATCAAACCAAACAGACCTTCTGAGTCTATTCTGTAGAGTCCAAAGTGATTTACGTAGCTCTACAAAGAATGGCATCTGTTGATTAATGATCAAGTTGGCATTTTTAAAAACAGTTTGGATGGAAAACAGATAGATAATAAACATGTCCACTCCAACCCTTATTTCTCCCTGACCACACAGATACTTCTCTTTTTTTGTCCTGCTCATATTTATTCTGTCCAGCCAGAATGACTTCTCCAAGTTAGCCACCTTATTTACTTGGCACTGAGGTATGGGCTAATTCATTGTTAGCACATGAACCAAGCCACCTGGCTCATTTGGTGTGCCTTTAATAAAGCTGTGGTCCTTGGAAAGTTAGGTGTGTGAACTAGTCCCTCTTAACAATGAGCTGTTATGGCAGAAAGTCACATGCTGTTCTACGAAGATGGAAGCCTTCTTCACATTTTCTATTTCAATTTCTACCAGAGTACTTCTCATTGATAATTGTTGATTTCAAAGGTATTCATCATCATTGCAGAAAAACAGAAAAGAACATCTGCAGAGAAGGGCTTCCCCACCTGGGTCAATGAAGTTCTCATTATTTCACTCTGTTTGGTCAGTGTACTTGTTTCACATACTTTGATTTGGGCCCAATCACTCACACAAGGTCATAAATCTAGGAGGTAATTAACAGTTGAAATAGGGGATGAGGGTAGCTTAAGAAGCTCAGTCTCAGTTGCTTTTCTGAGAATACAAGGCTACATGCTGGGGATCTGGACTCAACAAACTCGATCTGCAAATACGTACTAATATAGTCATGGTTAAAGCATTTTGGACTGTCTGACAAAAAAAAAATATTTCAGTACAAAGTAAAACATCCAAATGGAAATATAATTTATTTTAACCTCCATTTTTTCTTTTTTAAAAAATACTTAAGTAGTATAAGTTGTCAAAGAGCTTATTCAAGTGGACTGAAATATTATCTCTGCTGGAAGCATGGCGAGGTTTTTGGATAGAGAGGAAAGGCCACTGGACCTTCAGATCTGGGTTTGAATTCTAGGACTATCACTGAAACTGGAGCTCTGATGTTGTAGAGGCTGCTTAAAATTTCTGAAACTAATTTGTGAGAATAATCCCAAATTGATAGGGTTATTTGAAGTTTATATGAGATGGTGATTGCATAGAAGGCACCTGAGAAATGTTAGTAGGTTCTGAGCATTATTAGTAGTAATCTTAAGGATAAAGGGAATAATTCTTACTCAAAAGAGCCCAGAATTGAATCAAGGATGGTGTCAGCCTAGAATTTTATATTCAGCAAGATACAGGAGCATGCCTCGCCTCTATCGTTTGCATATAGTACAATTGTTTTAAGACAGATTTAGAGACTCAGCTGTCTGGTTTCATATGGCCTTCTTACATTTTAAGCTCTTTTAAAAGTCATTGTAACTTACTTAAAAGTTAAGTGAGAACTTTTCTTCTCAGCTCTGAATGAAATCCTTCTGTAGAGCATAATAAAATGCCATTGGGTATGACAAAAGTTGATTAGTGCTTTTTTTTTTTTTAATGTTTTAAGCTTAAAAGCAAAAGGCTACTTCAGCCGCTGCATCATCTCTGAGACTTCTGCTGTCCTTGCTACCCATTAGTATTCACAAAGCTGTGAAAGAGCCATGTAGTGATGATGTTTGAGACTCTTTGGTGCGGTATTAAATAGGCATCTCCCACATTAGCAGCTCTGTGCTGGTCTTGATGGATTCAAACAAGGGAAAATAAATATTCTCTGGTGTTGAGTTCCTTAGAGGCTACCAGGAAGATGAATTCAGGCTACCAGAAGATGAATTAGGATATGAAGTGACAAGTAGAGTGAAGATGCAGAACTTGCTGTGACCTCAGGACTCTCTTCAGTGGGACCTCTGTGCTGAGAATAATAATGGCCTATTTTCACATGTATGACTCTTTCGGGCATGACCACCTGGAATTCTACCTCTTTCTCTCCCATGTATGCAGGTAAACAGGAGTGGACTTACGTACACTAGTGTCACTGTAGAAGGAACATAGGATCAGCTCTAATTTACTCAAACCAAACGAATACAAAAGAGTAAAACATTTGCAAATTTTACTATTTTAACTATTGATGGCAACAAATTATTTGAAGTGTAGTTCACAGCAAATACATAACCAGTCATGGCTTTATAAATGAAAGCCACAGGGCAATGAATATAACCATTTGATTTTAATTTTAAAAAATTGTATCTTGCTTGTATAATAGTAAAAACAAACAAATGCTTCTTTTGAAATTACAGTTTTCTGTTTATAAACTTCGAAGTGCATTTAAAATAGATGAGTGGGATTTACTTAAGGCTAAGTATAGTATGGCTTTCAGGTTAAAAAGTTTCCAAATACTTAAAATTTTCTATATGATTATTGCCCCACACTCAGGATTTCTGTGTGTTGTTTCGGAGACCAGAGCATCTTAAAAGAATAAATATTACTCTCTATCTCTAGTTTCAATGAAACTTTGACTCCATAGGAGAAAAGATGACATGGTAAAGGAAAGGGTACTGTAAGTGACATGAAGTATAGTCCTAGGGGTGAGTGTGTGACCTTGGATGAGGCATTTCACTCTGAATTTCCATCAACCATTTTGTTTTCTTTTGTTTGTTTGTTTGAGACAGGGTCTTACTCTGGTTGCTCAGGCTGGAGTGCAGTGGCATAATCATGGCTCATAGCAGCCTCTACCTCCTGGGCTTGGGGGTTTCTCTCTTCTCCCACCTCAGCCTCCAAAGTAGCTGGGACTACAGGTGCACACTACCATGCCTGGCTAATTTCTTCTATTTTTAGTAGAGATGTGGTTTCACCATGTTGCCCAGGCTGGTCTCGAACTCCTGGACTCAAGCAGTCTACCTGCCTCAGCCTCCCAAAGTGCTGGGATTACAGGTGTGAGCCACTGCGCCTGGCCTTCATCTACTGTTTTCTAAATTATTGCAACATGAGTTAGGTGATTGCAGAGACCCCTTGTATCTAAAACACTCATCCTGTGAGTTGGCTCATCCATTTCTAATTCCATTTGCGTATTTTAATGAGGGTATAAAATACAACAACAACAAAACAAAACAAAAACACTTTGCTCGTGGGAGGTTCAAATGCATTTTGGAGAAACAAATTAGCAACACTATAACAGATTATGAACATCTTATATTGGACTCAGAGACCCAGTTGATTTTCTTATGACTGATAGTTTTGGCAATTGCAAGAGAAAGCCAGCCACTGAGTTTTAAACTGTCGTAACCAAACCTACCTACTGTGGCTTCTCAGCTGTTTCTGTTTAGTGTGGAAATCTAATGTAGCTGAAAACTACTGCTGATTTTTATTAAGTTGAAGTCTGGAACTTCCCCTTGTAATGATAGAAAAGCACACTTTCAATTAAAGGAAAACTGCCAAAGTTCTGAAATTCATTTATTTTATTATTACTTGGTTTGACCCTAGAAATGGGAGATCAAGCAAACTAGATAGGTTTGACAGTTCTAAGGTCACAAGTTCAATTTCCTCACAAGTTGTTTCTAGATCAAATTCACTGCAAATCATATAACCCTTCACCTTTTGATGTAGAATATTTTATGGAATTGTAGATCACATTGGGGTCATCCTAATAATCACTTTGGGCCTGAGAAAATGACAGGTAAGTCAGGCCAGGCAAAGGAATTCAGTGAGCAAGTCTGAGAAGCAGTATGTGGCTTGTCAGAGGAGACCAGCACAGTGGTCTCACTTCTTCATAGTAGAGTCAGAGTATGCTGGAGAAAGCCTACTCTGGCTCGCAGAAGCCAATTGTTAAATTTTTAGGAATTTCAAAAGCTGGTTGTTACACCATTGGCAGCATGAAACTGGCTGTGGTGGGATTATTCGCACTACAAAAACTGGTGGATTATCCAATTGGGGCTTTTTTTTTTTTTCTTTAGAGACCCAGTTGTTAAATATTTGCCAGCGCAACACTGAGTAGACTCCAGTTAACTTTTTTATTTCAAGCTCTGTGGCCATCCGTGTATTATTTATTTTTTATAAACAAAACTTGCTGAAAACAATTGTATGAAAGAAAAGTCAGGTGTTTCCAGAACTGATTGTCTGATTGGTAATACAGCTCATTACCACCCAGATAATAAAAAGAGTTTATTTAAATAGCAGTTTTTTCTACTCTTTCCTTGTCATGCTTTCCTTTAGTTTAAATTTATTTCTTCATGTTCAAACATATTTATCTTTGTATTTCTTTCTTATGTAGCGTACAAAGCTCACTTGAGTATCTGCTTGAATCAACTTTGTAGAATCTTGTAGCATAATGGGTCCATAATTTGTGATTTCCTAGTGCCAAACACCCAAGATATTTGAGGACTCCAGGTAGAAAACAGGAACAAATTAACAGTTATTTTTTTAGATATGACAGACTCAAACAGTACACCTCAAAATTGAGTCCATTATTTTTTAAAAAAGTAAATTAGGGGCCGGGCACAGTGGCTCAAGCCTGTAATCCCAGCACTTTGGGAGGCCGAGACGGGCGAATCACGAGGTCAGGAGATCGAGACCATCCTGGCTAACATGGTGAAACCCCGTCTCTACTAAAAAAAATACAAAAAACTAGCCGGGTGCGGTGGCGGGTGCCTGTAGTCCCAGCTACTCGGGAGGCTGAGGCAGGAGAATGGCCTAAACCCGGGAGGCGGTGCTTGCAGTGAGCTGAGATCTGGCCACTGCAGTCCAGCCTGGGTGATAGAGCGAGACTCCGTCTCAAAAAAAAAAAAAAAAAAAAAAAAAGCGTAGGGAGCTAAAATCTATGATGTGAACTCTTAAAGATAAATATATGTGAATATGGAAAGGTATTCCTGTTTCTGTTATGATCAAAATGAGTAGAAGTTGCTAAAGTGAACATGTACCACACATAAGTGCAGTATTCACATGCAAGGATTTTTTTTTAAGTATAGTGTTTTGCATTTCATTTTTTTAACAATGCGTGTCAATAGTGTACTCAAAAATGTAAGAGAAGAGTGGCAAGGAATTTTGGTGGGCCAATGCCAAATATTTCCATGTGGTGTAATTTAGGGCTATACTTTTGAGAGGAACTCTTATTTGGGTGCATCATGGGAAATGAAAACCTCCCAAGGAGATAGGAGCTAAAATAGTTAAACAGCATACCTAGTAAGTTAACATAGTAATGAAAGGAAAGAACCAAATTAACTGATTCTTTGGTTGTAAAACATAACCTGGATCAAATGCATCAGGATATTCTGTCAGTTGACAATTCTTCAATAGATCTTCGTATTAGAACTACCAATTTACCAGGAGAGAAGAAATTTTCTTGTCATTTTGTTGATAAGAAATCAACCAATTTGAGTCCCTAATACAGATGTAATAGAGGTGGCATGCTGTACTTTGATGATCTCTATATATTTGCATATATGAAGCAGAGCAGTACTTTCTACCATATGAACATGTAACTGTCATCTGTGTTCTGGGTTGCCATTCCTCACATATAGAAAGTGTATGTAATCAGTTCCTATTTCATGTCATATTCATCTGCATTTGCCACATTTCAAAGATTAGTCGGAAACATCTTGGCAGAGATGGGAAACGCAGAGTTACTTATAAGTTCCAGAGCTACAAAGACACAGACCAAACATACGATATTAATAACTAGTTTGGGGGGAGCATTAAAAATTAGATTAATTATTTAGAAAGTTGAAAGTATTTGTGATAATTTTCTCTTCTTGAAAGGAAATAGATGCTGAGTTTTGTGTTTTGTTTTCTCCCACCCTCAGACGTTTCCTTTCTCCCCCCTTTTCATGTTTTGAATTAAAAGCTAAAGACAGGCTGAAAGGGTGTATATATAACTGCAAGAAGGATGTGGTACGTCATGGCAGTGGTTTGTGATCTCACAGACATGGTGTCAGAGACTGAATACCAAAAGCGAATCCTCAGCTTCCAATGGATTTACTTGAAATCCTTCACCCTTGTAGCATATCATGGGTAATAGCATATCATGGATAATTACGTTTTTACAAATGGTAGAGAAAATCATTTTGACACACACATAGTATTTTCCAGCCAGACCAACTTTTCAATCTTTTACATTTTTCATGCATTAAGGCCCATATTTTCTTTGTTTATTAAAAAAATGTTATCATCAATAATAGGTTTGGTGTGTGGTCAACTTCTGAATAGAAAATACTAAGAAAGACCCCTTTTTTTCCTGTTGCCCCCAAGTCAAACATTTGATACCTTTTCCTTTGTAGAAGTTTGGGCTACTCATGTTTTCGATTAAGAAAGTTATGGCAACCAAATTTTCATGGAGATTTTAAGAGCTTTGGTCATTTTCAGCTTATTGCTATGTATAATAGAATGAATTATGTTTGGTGGCAAATCACTAGGAAAAAAAAAACAGGAGAAAAACTCACAGGAGAAATACTATCATTGATTTCTTTGCTACTATACTACTGTCCAATAAAGTGAATGCTGGCTGCATGAACCTAGAAAAGGCTGTCCTCACTAGCCATTCACCTGCATCAAAATTCCAGGGAACAGGAAAAAATTGGGGAACAGTATTCTCTCTTCTTAACCTTTTGTGATCAAATGTGGTATTCCATTTTGAAAATGAGATTAATTCCCCTAAGGCTTTTGAAACTTTAATAATACACAATAAATAAAATCATATCTAATAACTCAACAGTTTCATTTGACACCATCATCTAGCTGTACTGCAACTGCAGAAACATAAATACTTGCAGGCTTCAAAAGCCCTGTTTCTATTTGCTAAATAAACTTGGCTGGCTTAAAATTCCTCTGTGTACCGTCATTAATACAATCTACTTTGACAGCATTTAATTAAAGTGCTTTTTCTCTATTAAATTCATTAAAAGTTCTCCTCCACTCCCCAATGTATAACTGCTTTCCAGATGCTGAGTGGCAAGGACCTATAAGCCTCGCTTTAAATAACTTCTCATTTCTCTTTGTAAAGTGTTTATTACATTCAATTTAGAAACTGTTAAATATGGCTTAGAAAGGAAGTCAGATTCCAAGACATGTTCTCTATCCCTTTAGCCATCTCTTTAAAAACAAATGTTAGTTTAACTCATCTGAATAAGCATTTATTATCTGCATATTTTTCTTATATTCTGTCAACACTGTTAGACATTTAAACTGATAGATAATAAAGATATGATTTCCACATCAGGGTTGGGGGATTTGCATTAGTTCTAATGCATTGGTACATGGCTTGAATACGTTTGCCTGCCCAGATTCAGGGAGAGTAAGCGTAGCAGTCTCATATTAATAGATTATTGACAGTTTAATGTCTTGGCACCTACTTAGCCCATGAAGTATAATAACCAGGAAGCTGTCTGATATGAAAGCCGTCAATAGCATTTTCAATCAAAACCTTTCAGTTAATTGCTGGTTGACCTTAGAGATTTCCTTTAGGCAATAGCATTCTTGATGTAGACCAAAAGGACCATATTGATTTGTAGAGTTTATTCAGAGATGATTATTTAATACCCATTGCTCCACTATATATGGTAAATTTTGCCTTTTCTGTTTCTGCCATATGAAGTGGTTTTATTTTAGCATTGCTTTTCACAAATATTCTTTTTACCTGCTCTTCTTTCAAAATATCCCATTAAATCTGTTCTCGTCTCAGAAATAGAAAGTTTGGAATTTTGAGGGTACCCTTGATCAAGTGGTTTTTGGTTTTTTTTTGTTTTTGCTTTTCGTTGTTGGTTTTGTTTTGTTTTGTTTTGTTTTGATTGAGTCTTGCTCTGTCCCCCAGGCTGGAGTGCAGTGGCGTGATCTTGGCTCACTGCAACCTCCGCCTCCCAGGCTCAAGCAATTCTCCTGCCTCGGCCTCCCGAGTAGCTGGGATTTAGGCGTGTGCCACCATACCTGGCTAATTTTTGTATTTTTAATAGTGACTGGGTTTTGCCATGTTGGCCAGGCTGGTCTCAAACTCCTGACCTCGGGTGATCCACCCACCTCGGCCTCCCAAAGTGCTGGGATTACAGATGTGAGCCCCCGCACCTGGCCTACTCAAGTGTTTTAATATGATAATAGAGTTTTGATAGAACTCTGCTCGGCATGGAATTACAATTCCAATAGCGACCCTGACAAAGCTAAAAACTGTACTCTCAATAAAGGTAATTATATAATGCCCTGAAGGCACTGTACCCTAAAAACAATGTTGTTTGATGCCAAAATGCTTTTTGATTTCTGTAAGTATAAATGAAATGGCTTATATTTGGCCTCTAGATTTTCTTAACTTCCATTATTTATTTAGTTTCAGTTGCATATTTTTAGAAGCAAATTTTGATAAAGTCGAAGTAAGCTACAGAGATAGGCAAAAAGCAGTAAAGACAGTTTGTGGCTCTAACTTGAAACCATTCTCTTTGCTCACTTTGGAATATGTGGTGTTGGAACTATAGAAGTTACATCAAAGTGTAGGCAAAAAAATATATACATTGAATTAATTGTGTTACTTTTTTTCTTTGTTGTTTCTTCACAAAGGCTCTCTTTGTTCATTCCATTCCAAAGAAAATCATTTTGGCATTTAATATGTGTTTTGGACAGGACATTCAGTGTTTTCTATAGTATTTTGTATATAAGCAATATTCTTTCATATTTTGCTCAGTTGAGAGCCATTGACATTTCAGAATCTTATTGTGATACATATGATCCATTTTTAAACAAATACTTCTGGCTTTTATAAATTCTGTGTTGTTTTTAAAGGATCCCTTTGTTTGTCTTATATGGATTCTCTCATTTTTATTTGTTGTTTTGCTGTTTTGCCAGCAGCAACTTTTCTTGTCATGGAAGCTGTCTGCTGCAGGCCCTTTAAGTTCTGGTGATAGTAGAAATATTTCTGCAGATTGGGGAGGGAGAGAGAGAAGCAAACTGATGAATATGTCAGTTTTTATCCCTGAGAATAGGAATACCTTAAATGTCTCTTGAGTGTTAATAATTTTCAATCAGTTTTTTTTGGGAAATTAAAGAACTATGTGAGTCAGTATGGCATTTATTAACCTATACAAAGTGTATGTGTACATGTATCAAATTATTATAAACTATGATAATTCAGCTCTTTTCGGTAATAAGTGTATTTTCAGTGAGTGCCTACGTAGACTTAATACTTTATTTCCCCTTAAGACTATTAGATGTGTTCTAAATTTTAGGGTGTCTTTCAGTCTGTATAATATGGCTATTGCCCGTGTAGATGTATATATTCATTCAAAGCACAGTGCCTTGACATTGTGCTAAGTTTAGAGTATGTGGAGGTGAATATAACACAGAATCTATCCTTAAGGAGCCCAGAGATCAGTGGAGAGGCAGATATGAGAGCAGATAGCTATAATACAGCGTGTAAATAAGAGAAAGAAAAGCACAAAAGGGTCACACCTGCCCCAAACCTGGTGAGTTGGAGAACTCAGAAGGCTTCCAGGAAGTAGTGCTGCTCATGGCCCTTACAGATTCATCAGAGGTTTCCAAGAAAGGGTGACACAGCATGAGTCTGGGGGCTCCAGTGTAGAGTTGTTGGAGCACAGCCTGCAAGGCAGGGGCTGGGGAGCAAGGACGGGCAGGGGCTCAGGCTGCAGTCAGGTTACGGGGCCTTCTTGGACACAGAAGAGACCTAGACCACCTGAAGGCCACTGGGCCTTTAGCAAGATGTTCGGTTGGCTGTGACAGGGAGGCCTGTTGGGAGGAAGTCAGAGTAATTCAGGCAAGAGATTATAGGAGTCTGAATTACAGCAATGGAAGTACATCTGGAGATGGGAAAATTAATCCAAGAACTGTTTAAAAGGAATAATCAGCAACACGTGGGATCAACTAGATGTAGAGTTTCAGATGAGGGGAAAGAGTTAGTGAGAACTCTCAGATCTTGGCTGGAGCAACCTGGGGGTTAGTCTTGGAGCACCAATTGAGAGCGTTAATGATTAATTCCCTGCTAATGTCATTTGTAAGAATGTTTGTTTTGTACTGAGTTCCCAGCTATTAAATTAAATCCACCCTGAAGCATATCCACATTTGAAAGTGTAGTAACTTGACAGTTCCAGTTTCTGAGGACGACCTACACAGGGTAAGCAAATATGCTGAGAAAAGCCAAGGAGATGTGGTGTGGAGACACAATTGGACTTGTTTGGTGAATCTGAGTAGATAAGAATGCTGAATGGTCTTGTGGGAGTAGCATGGCCCTCTGCTGCTCGGAGACTGGAATCTTGCTTGTGGGAAAAGGAGTCACCAGTCCAGTTACTTTGCCCCAGGGAATTGGGAACTGAGATTTCTCTTCCCAGTGACCATCCTTGGCTCCCTGGGAAAAGGAGACTTATTTTCTTGAGAAAGCCGTGATCTAAACAAGAGTGCCTGTCCTTGTTGGCTTTTCACTTCTCCCCCGATACACCTACCACAAAGTTGAGAAGGAAAAGTCTATCCATACCTGGTTTCAGGTAGTAAGATCATTAATGTGGAGGATACAAAACCAATATTCCCATAACAAATTAAAAGTGCTTTAAAATGGAAAAGCATACCCTAGAATTAAGAGCCCAAACTTTTGGGAAGTTTCTACCTCACATCATTTAATTTTTCCATATTATTTTTCTCTTGAAAGAAAGTAATACCAAGAAAGCCAGTCTCTGATGAAATTAAATGAAGTTGAAAACTAAAGACTAGGTTTGATAAGCTCTCACTTGATACCTTTTAAGAGCTAAGCCACCAGGAATCTTTGCTGCCTCTCCCTAGAGATCAATGGCCTCTGCCTCATGGTTTGAGGCGAAAACCCTTCTTTGATCATTTGACTTTGTTTACCCAGTTTGGACTTTTGGGTATAATAAACTGTAATATGTCAGTGGTGTGGTAATGCTAGATATTTTTTTTCTTTTACCAGAGTGGTTGATTATAATGCACTGCTTAAGATTTGCTTTCTATAAAAGGCATATTTGTACTTTTATGTGTTTGATTCACACAGTGCAGTTTTCTCAAGTCCTGTTATTAAGTGGTTACATTCAGAAAGCAGAAAATATGCTGAGGTAGTATTTTCTTGGTGAACATCTAATATTTTCACTAACCATAACTGTCAGATTGTTCTGACTTCTGAGTACCCCAACTGTAAAAATTATATAGAAAATGTGGCCTAATATGGGATTCTAAACAGCCTCATGTGAGGCTTTAAACACATGGATTACCTTCTTTCATCTCTTTCCCCTGAAGTAAAGCATCTCATCCAAATACCCTTTCTCCTTAAATAATTGAAGTCCTCTCTTTTAAGAAGCTGTAAAACACTTCAGTTGTGATGTCACTAGTGCCATTGCAGTTATGGGGATTTTAAATCCTAAACTGGTTCTTGGCTGAGGTTTGTCAGGAAGAGTCTCTCTTTTTGAGCTAGCAAATTTTGATGAAATTGGGTATCTGCTTTGTAAAAATGGTACACAGAGATAGAAATGTAAAATCCCTTTATAATCCACTCTAAACGGACATTTGGGAGAGAAACTTCCCCATAAGGTATTCTAATTTTGCTAACATTTTGTTGTTTTCACTTTTAATTCCAAACTTGAAATATTGAATAATAGCCTCTATCATTTATAGTGTTATTCTTAGAGTTTAGTAGATTTTAGTTGAAAGTGTTTATTCACACTGAAAGAAATTTGTGCTAAAAACTTCGATTGAAACAACATAATTTTGTATTTTTCTCCATTAACTAGCTAAACAGCAGTAAGCATATATTTGTTACATGTTAGACTCAGGGGTATGTCATTTTGGAGTCAGAGCTCAATTTTGTATATTTGTTTCTTCTTCTGAAGAATAAATACAATAGTACCTGCCAATATTGTGAGATTATTTCATTCTTTTTAAGAAATAAGAAATACAAAAGATGATAAAGAGCTTTGAAAATAATTACAGGATTTAAATAATTACAGAAATTTGATATATGACCACGGAGTCATAGTAAATAATCTGTGTGTAAATCAGTAATAGTAATGCTTTATTTCAATGAAACTTACATAATTTATTGAGATCCTATGACTGAAAGTATACACAGATAATCTCCCCCCACCACACGCCTCCATATTATCCTTGTTTCTAAATCATCCTATTCCAAATAGGATGATTTCAATTTATATTTTTCATCACTAGATTTATAAATACTATAAAGGGATTTGGAAATGGTTTGAATTCTGATTCTTTGGTGCTTTACCTTAGGAATCATTATTTAAGTCTTCATTGACACTTCTTGACTGACTAGGTGATGTCTCTTCTTACTCAATGTATCTATTCTTTTCCTTCATGTGTCTTAAAGCATTTTCTTTTAAAAAGAATCAAAACTCTGCTTTGGTTAAATTTACTGGATGAAATGTATTTATCTGAAGTGGTCTCTGTATTCTATTATTTTAAGCTTACCTTGAATCTGTTTTAAAACAAGCTTCAGAGCTCACAAATCATGTGTCACTGGCATTGATGAAGTTATTTTCATTTGGGTCACATTTTTACTTCACTTGATAATTATTTAGCCAGCTGGATTAACTGTTTAAGCATTCTGATGGATCATGCTTAATCTGAACCCTTTGCACATCTTTCTTCCTTAGCCTTTTTCCGTTGCTGAAGTATTACAAATTTCCAGGTTGGTTCTTTTAATATCATTGGGATTGTGGTACCAAGTCATCATAACCTTTCATCTTCCTCATTTAGTTACCTGGTTATGTTTAACTTAAGAGCATCTTCTTTCATGTATGCTGCTGCTAAAGACACTTTTTTTCTCAATCATACCCATGAAGCAAGTCACACATTTATTTAAAAATCAGAATCCTAGAGGTAACTGTTACCCTGCTCATTTCCATCTTACTCTTTATTCATTTTTACCAAATGTAAGGTCTTTAAAGACACTTTAGTCTGTGCCTTGAATTGGGTCTTCAAAAGATAGGCCTTTCCTGTGAATTTTTAGGCTAGGCTTTGTGTTCTGAGAATACTTTGTGAAGAGTGGTGGAGGAGTGTCAGAACAGGGAGAAATTAGTGCTTATGGATGTCAGGCAAGTGAGAATGTGGCAGGTGGGCTGGGGATGGCGTCTCCCAGGCATAGGGACACATGGTCACAGCCTGGGCTGTCCTAAAGGGTCCGGTCTTCCTCAGTCTTCTCATGGATTGTGTTCATTGTTTTTGTGGAATCGTTTTGGTCATGTTAGCCCTAGATGATCAAATAAACCCATTTCTCAGATGGTACTGATGAAGGGAAAGGAATAATTGCCATTAGATACATTATGTGTCCATGCTTTTCCCCAAGTTCTAACTGGAGAGTAGATTGTTTTCTATACTCTCTTCATATCTATTTGATATAGTTACTCATCTCCTTATATTGAAGAATCAGTTCACTCAGCCACCTACCTCTTCAGTGTTTGCAGATTCTGGCCACTCTCAGCAATCAGATTAATGACTGTGCCATTCCCCCCCCCTGCCCAACAAACTATACCAAAGCTGTTGGTATAGTTGTTCTCAATTTATAACCAAAGAGGAAATGATATAAGCCAAAGGCTGTTTTAAGAACCATGCTTCCTCTAAAACCCAAGTTTAACAGCTGATTGTGTCACAATATTTTTATGCTTTTATCTTTGACCAAAGTGTTTATTTTGAGAAACAATTATTAAACTGCATTAAAAACATACACAGTGTTCCCATAGTATCTTGGTTACAATATTTTTAAAAAAAAAAAAACAGACCAAGGCTGGATGAAATTGAACACATATTTCCATGTCAGACTTCCTACCATTTTGCTTGTTTGTATTGATTTCTCTTGACATGGTCTTCTTTTATTGACCACCACTTTTTTTTTCTTATTCTGTCTCTCTCTCTCTCTCTCTTTTTTTAAAATCCCCCTCCTATAGCTGTATGTGCTAAGAGCAATTGTAAAAGAGAACCAACTTATATTAAATCTGCCTGGAGTCAAAATGTAATCTAACACCTGTAGTCTGCAATTTGTCATCACTTCATGGATACTTTTTTTTTTTTTTTAATAACAGATTTCCTGAGTTTTGACCTTAGGATACTGTGTAATCCAAAAAAAGCAACAAAGCTAAACCATGGTTTTTTAATAAGTCCTGTAATGTTAGGATGTGAAATTACAATCATAAGAGCCAACTTAAGTAACATCATTTGAAGTTAGAAATAGTGCTGAGTTGTGTATCTAGGAGAATATGTTTTGCCTGTGAAAATGTCTTTGTGTGATAAAGTCAAGAGACAAATCATAATGCATGTGTAATTTCTCCTACACTCTTTCCCTAAGGCTTTCCTAAGTGATTTTCTCCTACACTCTTTCTCTAAGGCTTTCCTAAGTGATTTGACTCAAGTAAGGATGTTTTTACTATTGAGCGTGATTCATGTCTTCCAAAGTTTTCAAACTGTTTAGTCTCAGAATCTCTTTTCACTGTTACTATTGAGGACCCCAATAATGTGTTATATTTACCAATATTACCATATTAGAAATTAATTCTGAGGAATTTTTTAAATGCTTACTAATTTAAAAATCATTATAGATAATACACAGTCATCCCTTTGTATTCAGGGGGGATTGATTTCAGGACCTCTTGCAAATAACAAAATTGATGGATGTTCCAGCCCCTTATGTAAAATGGTGTAGTATTTGCATATAATGTACATACATCCTTCCATATACTTTGAATTATATCAGTTTACTTCTGATACCTCATACAGTATAAATGCTACGTAAATAGTTATTATACTGTATTGTTTGGGGAATAATGACAAAAAATAGTTGGTACATGTTAGGTACAGACACAACCATCCTTTTTTTCCCAAATATTTTTGATTGTGGTTTGTTGAATCCATAGATATGGAACCCATGGATGTGGTAGGCCAACTATATATGCATATATGTAAATGTTATATTGACAATAAATATATTTTAAAAGCAGAAAAATAATAAGAGAATGCCATTGTTTTATATACTTTTGCAAGTATTTTAAAGTCTGACTTAATGAAAGACAATTGGATTTTCATAGTTGCTTCAGCATTTAGTCTAATACAATATGTGGTTTTGGTTGACGCCGATAAGGCAAATCCAGCCTCAGGTAGACATGTAACTGCAATAGGAAGAAATATTTTAATCTGCATTTCACATCATTGTGATATTCTTCTTTGATACTAGAGCAACATTCTACAAGTGGTAGTTTCTTAATGGTTAGTTGCAAAGTGGAATTGAATCTAAAACTATATTGAACTTTTTACACTTTCTCTTTTACCTATTCATAACTTTATAACACCTTGCAGGTTTACTGTATTTTGTAAGGTCATGCAGCCCTTAAAAATTTTGGCACATTTTATTATATGACATATTTAAAAGGAAAACCAAACATATTTGTTAAATTGCCACTAATATTAAAAAAGTTAAGTACTGGGAAACTATTAAGTATATGGTGACCACTACAAGTTTTCCCAGAATTCTAAGTTTTGCTTGAAAGGTTAAAAGGTATCATTGGCAACAAATGCTGTCAGATATTCTTCCTGGAGTGATAGCCTCACTTTATTTTTAAAACAATGTCAAATATGCAGATCTGAATAACCATAGTCTGTCTATTAGTTCTTTGAAGTCAAATTGATACTCCATGACAAAGATGGGTGGCTCAGCTTTCAAGTCCAACAATCACACAAGTGCTGTTTCTCAAGACAACCATCTTCCCTCAGTATGCTACAGAAGTACTTCATATGCACTTCCCATTTCTTCACACAGAACATTATAAAGAAGTATACTCGAGGATTGAGACTTAAGTAATACAATTTTACTGCTTCATCAAAGATGCTCTTAAATGAAAGTGACATCATTTTTGCCATGAGCTTGTGGCAGTGAAAAATACAACTGCCTGGACCATTTTGTGCTGCTGCTTTGATTGTTGCAGGCCAGTATTTCCCACCAATGCTTTTGTACCATCTGCAAATTTTGAAGTGTGGTCTATGCAATAGGCCCATGACATCGAAACTATTTTCACAGCAAATTCAAGATATTATTTACCTTTTTGACTTTGCTGAAATTTGCAGATGGTACAAAAGCACTGGTGGGAAATGCTGGCCTGCAACAATCAAGGCAGCAGCACCAAATGGTCCAGGCAGTTGTATTTTTCACAGCCACGAGCTCACGGCAAATTTCAGCAAGGTCAAAAAGTTTATGTTTATGTTCTAAATAATGTCTTGGATTTGCTATGAAAATAGTTTTGATGGCATGGGCCTCTTGCATGGACCACACTTTGAGAACCGTTGATAAAGAATGTCTTCCTAAGAGGATGTCAGGCTGTATGTATAGAAGGTGTCAACCTAAACGGACTATAACTTGAGGCTCAATTTCATGTAATATATGCTTCAGAGGCAACTTTCCTGTGCTAGGTGCAATTTTAAGTACAAAGATGTATGTAGTATTTGAGTGAAAGAAATAAGAAAAGTTATCGGTAGATGTGCCTATTTGTAGATCTGTGGGGTGAAAAAGATTTCTGAATTTGATGCTTTTATAATAAGCATGTCGATAGAAAAAATGAGTGACACATTATACTCCTGATTCTTAAGTCCTCCTCACATTTCATAATAGCTAGTACTAATTGAAACCCTACTTATGACTTCAAAACTTTGCTGCTACATACTTAGCATATATTATCTCACTTTCCCCCTTATCACTACAAGCACTACAAGGAAGATTTTACAGATTAACAGACACTGTGGCTCAGAGAGAGTAAGTAATGTGCTCAGAGTTACAAGGCTAGTAACTAAGCAGTTGTGGTTTTGCAGTCAAAACTGGATTTGAAACCAGAACTTTGTGACCTCAAAACTTCTCCTTACCACGTGTATACAATGCCATCTTACAGTTATACAGTGCCCTAGGAAGTTTTTTTTCTTTTTACACAGCAAAGAATGTTTTGCTAAAAGGGAATAATAGCAAGGAAAGTAATAACTAGTTTTGCTGAACAATAATAACTGATCTGAAAGTAAAGAAGAGAGAATACGGAATGCAGTGCCACAGAACAAAGATACTGAGCACTAATTGTGTCCCAGGCATATGGTATGCCAATATGTAGCTCACAGTCCAATAGTGACAGAGACATAAAATAATTACATTAATATTTACATTAGTTATTAATCATTAAAGTTCTCCTCACTGAATTCTGGGCCAAAATTAATTGTCCCCAATGCTGATTTTGAAAAAAGGGGAATATTAGAGGGTAGAGTTAGGTTTTTGAAACTTCCAATTACATGATATTTTATATATAGTCCATTTAAAAAATAACAGCATGTATTCATTCATCTGTTCAACAAATTCTAATTGAGTTATGCATAAGGACTTTCAACCAATTGTTACTTTTAAGTAAAAAAAAAAGTGTGTGTATGTGTGTGTGTGTGTGTGTATATATATATAAAATCTTGTTTGTGTTCTCATCTCCTGTTAATGTACCTTACCTTATAGGATCTGAAGCTTTGGGTTAGACTTGTCATAGAGAGAGAGACAGATGTGACCACCTGGGAAGCTGTTTTAACCCATTACTACACTGGATCAACCACCTTATTCAGTCACCTCCTTAATGATTTCTCATACACACACACACACACACACACACACACACACATACATACACACACACACACACACTTTTTTTTTTTTTTTTTTGAGACAGGGTCTTGCTCTGTCACCCAGTCTGGAGTGCAGTGGTGTGATCTCGGCTCACTGCAGCCTCCCCGTCCTGGGTTCAAGCAATTTTCCTGTCTCAGCCTCCCAAGTAGCTGGGATTTCAGGCATGTGCCACCATGTCCGGCTAATTTTTGTATTTTTAGTAGAGACAGGATTTTACCATGTTGTCCAGGCTGGTCTTGAACTCCTGAACTCAAGTGATCTGCCCACCTTGGCCTCCCAAAGTGCTGGGATTATAGGCATGAGTCACCATGACTGGCCTTAAGTATTTTTTTCTTAGAACTTTTAGTAGAAGAATGCTTTCCTTTTTTGGATCACCTAGTTTATGTTCTGTTCTGAAAAATGAGGTAAAATTAAACAACAAATCAAAATAATTCTAATACTAACCCAAAATAAACGTGGATAAAAGTCATCTTGTTTGTGTTCTCATCTCCTATTAATGTACATTACCCTACAGGACCTGAAGCTTTGGGTGAGACTTGTCATAGAGAGACAGATGTGACCACCTGGGAAACTGTTTTAACCTGTTACTGCACTGGATCAACCACCTTATACAGTCACCTCCTTAATAGTTTCTCATTTTCTCTATAAAAGAAGACCACAAAGTGTTGGCATATTATAAGTAATGCAGCTCACCCCATGATACAGTGAATTATATACTTTCCTAAACTTAATCATTCAAGATCTCACTTCCTTCCCTACAGGCAAAAAGCATTATATTTTACACATGGCTCCCAGCTGGTTTTCATTGAGGCCTTCAATATCCATTTGAACACTGAGAGCTTTAAGAAGAGCTGCTTTATCTTTCTCAGTCAACTTTGGTCATGGTACCATTAGGTCTTTTTGTTTTCAAATTTTTCGGTTTTGAAGGCAGAGAAACAACATGTGTCCATATTATAATTGTGCTTTATGACTGGGCAAGGAACTTTTGGGTTTCATTTGCAGTTAATGTCTCTTTTGAGTATATTTACAACTTCTCATTCTTCATTGCTATCTTCATGTCCGTTTGTAGACATAGGTGTCATATTTCAGCCCAGAGAGATTACAGCAAATAAATAAGGAATTTACTCGACTTTTAACTTTCTATTTGTTTATTCCTACCCATAACTTATTCATCAGCCCTTAATTGTTAGAAATAGGACTTCTTATTAAAAAGCTGTATAAATTAATAGGTCCAATTATTGTAGATGCTCCATACATGTTTGATACATGGATACACTTTTTAAAAAATTCTTTTAACCCAGGGCTGTTTTTACATCGTTTCTTTGGCATATGATGAACACCCCTGATGAAGAAAACAGCAATCAGTTAAGTGTAAAGTGACACTTCTTTGGGGGGTAGAAGTGCCAATGCATACTTCTGGCTGTTTTTATGATAATGTTGCTATTTGTAATACTCCAATAAAAATCCAGTAATATATTACAACCTGAAATTTCCTTGCAAAGTAATTATATAAATATTTTCCCATCTTTCTAGTAATAGTGGTAGTTTTCAGGTCTTACTGTATTTTTGGTTATCTCAGATTTTATGAATGAAGTTCACTATGAGGGCTTTCCATTACCCTGACGGTGGAATGCCAAGCACTCCATGCTCTGGCCGTGGCTCTCTCAGGTGTCATTTTGCTGGAGCATGGTACTATCCAACAGTACTTTCTGTGCTAAGGGAAATGCTCTGTGTTGTGCTGTCCATCATGGCATCGCACAAGTGATACAATGGAGCACTTGAAATGTGGCTGATGTGACTGAGGAACTGAGTGTTTGTCTGTCTGTTTAATTAATTTAAATGTAAATACCCACATGTGGTTAGTGGCTATTGTATTGGGCAGCACAGCTCTAACATGCTGACTTTCTTGCGGTTTTGCAAACGTACCAAGTATATTCTTGCCTTGCAGCCTTTTTGCTTGCCTTTCTATTATCTAGAATGCTTTTCCACATGGCTGGGCTTCACATCCTTCAGGCCTGGGCTCCAATGCTGCCTCTGTAGGGAGCCTTCTCTGAGTCACCTTATCTCAAATAACTTCCCCTCCCCACAGTCTTCCTCCTTATGCATTGCCCTGTGTATTTATTACTACCTGACATTTTATTTACGATCTGTCTCCTCTACTCTAAAGATTTTGTTCAATTTTTCTCTATATTTTACTCACAGAAGTCAGGAGACTATAATGTTTAAGGGCACGGGCTTTAACATATCCTTGAATAAGATATGCTTGATAAGCCTAGTTCTACTGCTTACAAACTCTGCACCTTAAGCAAATTATCTACACTTTTGGAACACCAGTTTTCCCATCATAAAATGAGGGTAAAAAATGCCTGCCTCTAAGAGTACTGTAAAAATTAAGTAACATTAAATATATTTATAGCATTTAGGTCAATGGGTAGCTCATGAGTAAGCTTTATATGAATGGTAACACCTATTATTACTATTATTATTGTTATTAAATCTACTTAGATATTTCATTAATTTCATTACTGTGAACCCTGCTTGTCATACTGAAAAATCAACAGCAGAAGTTATGAATAAGAAAGGTTTTAAATAAACCATTTAGGACTCTTTTTACAGAAATGAATTTGTTGTCTAGATTAACTTTAATTTTGATGGAGAAAAATCCAAACCAAAAAAAGAAGTAGGATGAGTTGGTAGGCTTCAGTGTGCAAAGATCAAGAGTGAAAAGGAGTGGATAGTCACCCTTACGGAATTAAATATTCCATTATTTGGGAAAATCACATGAAGAGGGGTGTTTGCCTTAGGGATAAATAAAGGTCAACTTCTAAGCCCATTTCTTAAAACTTTTATATTGAAATATGGTATAGTTTGCTTACAGTAAAATGCATAGATTTTAATTGTACAGCTTGATAATCTTTAGACATACACACATCCTTTTAATAAACGCACAAGTCAATATAGAGAATATTTGCAACATCCCAGAAGGCTATCTTCCACCCCCTTCCACTCAGTAAACCTCAGTGGGAACCTGTTATGCTGGGATCTGTCAATGCAGGCTTTTCCTACTTTTTTCTATTCTTATATATTAATTTGTTTTTCCTGTTCTTTCATATAAGTGGAATCATACAGTTTTTAGTCTTTCATATCTGACTTCTTTCACTCAACAGTAAGTCTGTGGTATTTATCTGTGTTTGTATATATAGCAGTAGTTCATTTTTCCTACTGCTCTGTTATGTAAGTATACCACAACTTATTTCTCAGTCTTATTATTGGTAGACACTTGGGTTGTTTCCAGTGATGACTAAAACTGCTATGAGCATGCCTTTCAGAGGACATAGGCACTCATTTCTGGTTTTATGCAGTGTTTGTATGCTTGGCGTTAGTAGGTACTATCAATGGGGATTTTTTTGCCCCTCCACTGGGCCCATTTTGAAAAAGGGAAAAAAGGTAATGCTGGCAAGTCCTTGGTCCTGCCAGCTTTTCATAAATAGTTTGAAAGATGCTCAGTTAAACTTAATATGAAGAAAATCTCAGAAAACTATAATCTGATAGCACAAAGGACTAGTTTGGAAAGAAAATTTTATTCATTTTGCAGGGCATTCTATTAGTTGGAGTAATTGTGAATTTTGTGACTTAAAATACTAATTAACAAAAACATTATGCCCAAACTGTCAAATGAGCCTGGGAATGAAACCGCTTATAGGTCTCTCCATCAGCAACCAATGGCATGACTCTCAGGGCACTTGCTTGGGACAGAGACCAAATTTGATTCATTCTAGTTCACTAACAAGGAATTTAGAAAATGTTCTGAGAAATTCAGACCAAAAAAAAAAAAAAAAAACCTAAATATCAGTTAAGTGAGAGTTCAGAAAATTTTCCTGTGAAGAAATGGCTAAAAGAGTTGACATTATTTAGTCAAGATGTGAGAAAGTGAAGAAAAGATGACTTGATTCTGCCCTTTAGATGGGAGGATTTTAGAAGAGGATTTGGATTGGTTTTCGTGCCTAGAGAAGACCATCTTATAGGTATTAGGCACTGCTCTGCTTGCATTCAGAATACTTATGCCACTAGAATAAAGTACTACATGGTATTAAGAAGGATTCTTAGCAGTTGGCTAGAGAGGAAATTATGTTGTTCTTTTGCTAGGAATTGTCTAAAGACAATAACTTTCTGCCTGGAGTAATTAGAGCATTTTAGGGGAATACAGATAGTTAGGACAGATAACTTTGGGAATCTTTTAATCTCAGATATTATGTATATTGTGGTTGAAAGGGACTTATAGCCAAAGAACAGTGTCAGTATAATAGAAAAAGCTCCTTTGGTAACTTTTAAGACAGTTTCACTTAAGGGATGCCCATTTGGGCATTCAGGGTTTTGACTGCTCTTTCCTTACCTGTTAGAAGATGCTAGAAGATATAACTTAACCATCTTCATGTAGGTGTCACCATGCTGCCCAACTCACTATGGTACATTGTCTGACCAGAAACTATATATTTCACTTTGTAGATAATTTCTCTAACTATTACTTCTCTTGAGAAACATCTTCCTAGTCTATCATGGGCAATTGCCTTGTCATTGTTCCCTGGAATCCTTTATCAGACCGACAACTCCCCATGTTTGTTAATTCCAATCCTCCAAATCGGAATTAAGAGGAGATGCTACATGTTTCCAGTTCAATCTTGATCCACGTGGCACCTTTGTGAGGAACTTGTCAGGATTCAGTTAATTAATCCATGTAAAGTTCTTAGAACTGCCTGGCACAGAATAAACATTCAGTGAAGGGTAGCTATTCTTACTGTTCTTTCTCTGTTTCATGTTTGGCTTCTCTGTATATATATATTACTAGTGCTCAGTTCTAGGAAATAAAGGGGAGTGAAGCAGGCCAGTTGGTTGGACCTAAGAAGAAGAACAAATGCAATCATGCAGAAAGATTATAGTAACTTCAAAGTATAGTTTTGGAAAATCTCTTTAAATCTAACCAATGCACAGTGGAAAATCCCTGAAGAACCAATCTAATTATTCAATTAAATGGAACTGTTATGCTGACTTTTACTACAGAAGGCAAGCATAATTTAGAAAATGGGGCATTTTAATTCTCTTTTGTTTTCCAATTAGCACAATTACTCTAATGGGGAGTACTCATGCTTGAGTCTATGTTCTTCTAGTATGTACTTTGCACATAATTTCAGTCTCTCTTTCCCCCAAAACTGGAATCCTCACCTGTTGACATAGAGGTTTACTTATTACAGTGCTCATACTGCCCAGATCATGGCCTCAGAGCAAATATCCTTCTGCCATGAAAGCTGACCTGACCAGCACCAGTCCCCCAACCCCTACTCCTGGAGCTCTGCTTTTCCTGCTGGGTATAATTAGGATGCTGAAGTAACAGAGCTCTCACTTTTTTTGCTGATGCCAGCTTACCACAACAGACCACATGAGTTTACTCTTAGTTGAAAGTGGTGAGGAAAATGCTAAGAACATTCATTTTAATTGGTCAACATTGTACGGACTTTAGTGCCACTGTTTTATAGTCCTGCGCTTAGGATTTCTTTCTGCCACTAGCCATCGGCTTATTATAGCAGATAGTCTTATTTGCTTCTGATTATCCTTTTTATTATTATTTGATTATTACTTGAAAAATTTAAACCTCTTTTGTTTATTGTTACCTTATTTAGGTAACAGTTTCATCTGCCCTAATATTTGTTAAGTTCTACATAAAAGACTGACATTTTCACATTGATGGGAAAGTATTTTTTCATCATATGGCCCTCAAGACTAGGATGAATGGCAGAGTTTTTTTTTTTTTTTTTTTTTTCTTAAATACTTGCTTTGATGCTGTTGTTTCGTAGCTAAAAGACTATGGGTAGTGTGTGGTGGTGGCAGGAAAGGTGGCAGGGATGGTGGTGTGAGTGGTCCTTTAATGTAACTAGATGTGTTTTCTTTGCATTGGTTGGATTTATTCTTCTGAACTCTGGAAAATGTTTAATTTGTTATTCTAATATGAAAAAGATCCATAAAATATGAGAGAATAGTAAAAGGAGAATTTTTTTTTTTTTTTTTTTTTTTTTAAGTGAACTCACTCTTCTTAAAAGTTTTGGGAGGATTTAGGAAGTTAGACCCAAGTATAGGAAATGTGGTCTTTGCCTTTGGAACCAACATGACACATTTTAGTGGGGAAGAGCACAGTAACCTTGTAATTCTGTCATACAGCTGAAGCTGTAAGGTGTGGGCGATGGCTGCAGTTCCTCATCAGGACTTCATGCTCCATCTCCCCCTCCACAAAGTCCTTCTCACATAGGCCTGTGGGGAGAGCTGGGACTGAGTTCCTTTGAGTAAGTTTACCTAAGATTTTGCTTTTTTTATTAAATGAGTGGGAAATAGGTAGAAATAAAAGAAAAATTATTTAAATTACAACTAGAAAGCTTTAACATTAGAAGAAAAAAAATCCAGAAATTAGAAGGTATATGCAAAACAGAGGATTAGTTTATAGTGATATTGAGAAGGTCCATCTATGTAAGTATAAAATGATCATTTAAATTCATAATTCAAGAAACAGTTATGTCTTTAAATTAGTTTGAACATTTTCACATTCTAAAAAAAACATTTAAAATCAAAAGAATCAAAATTAGAACTAAAAGAATATAAAGTCATTTCTAATTTTACAAAGGATTGATTTCCTGTCTTAAGTACCAATTATTCCTCTATAACACTGTAAGAGTCATTATGAGGCTGATAATAATTACTGTCATTTATTGGATGTTTGCTCTAAGCCAGAGATGAGGCAAACTATGGCTCATAGGCCAAATCTAGTCTTATTGGAACACAGCCATGTTCCTTTATTTTTGCAATAGAATAGAACTGAGTAGTTGTGGCAAAGATCGACCCTCCAGAGCCTCAGATATTTACTCTCTTGCCCTTTCCTGACAAAGTTTGCCCATCCATGATTTAAGACAAGCACTGTTCTTTGTAACAATTATGTCATTCAATCCTTACAACATCTCTAGGATGTTAGTTTCTTATCCTGTTTTATAGATGATGAAATAGAGCCTTAAAGATGTTAAGTGACTTGTCCAGGGTTACTCAGCTAAGTGGAAGAATATGAACTTGAAGCCATGATGGTAGAGTCCATACTTTCCCCTTTGTGCCCAGTTTCTTTGTCGTTAGCCTTCAGAGAGGTGGCATATCTTGGTGGTTAAAGGTATGGAAGACTCTGAAGCCAGGTTGCTTAAAGTGAGATGACCTTAGGCAACAAATGACTTGACTTTGTGTCTTAGAATATAAATGTTGGCAAATACTACTATTATCAACCTCATGTTTTGTAGGTGAGATACTAAATCTCCAGAAATGCTTTTACGCTTTCCAAAGACCTGACTTTACAAATGACGATAGCTTACCTCCAGTGCTAGATAGATAACACATATTTCAGAGGGCTGATGGTTTTGGAAGGGTAAAATCATGAGTCCAATGTTCATTTTTTTCTCTCTTAATTATCAGGTGCTTCATAGACAGCAGTCTCAGCCAGCCAAGGAGAGTTCCCCTCCCAGAGAAGAAGCGCCTCCCCCACCTCCTCCGACTGAAGACAGTTGTGCCAAAAAGCCCCGGTCTCGCACAAAGATCTCCTTAGAAGCCCTGGGGATCCTCCAAAGCTTTATTCATGATGTAGGCCTGTACCCCGACCAGGAAGCCATCCACACTCTTTCGGCCCAGCTGGATCTCCCCAAACACACCATCATCAAGTTCTTCCAGAACCAGCGGTACCACGTGAAGCACCACGGGAAGCTGAAAGAGCACCTGGGCTCAGCGGTGGATGTGGCCGAGTATAAGGACGAGGAGCTGCTGACCGAGTCAGAGGAGAACGACAGCGAGGAAGGCTCCGAGGAGATGTACAAAGTGGAGGCCGAGGAGGAAAATGCTGACAAAAGCAAGGCAGCACCTGCTGAAATTGACCAGAGATAATGTGAACTTCTACTAGGCAAAGCAATACATCGGTCCAAGGATTTTCTGCTTTCATTTCTTTAAAAGTTTGTTTTTTGTTTTTTGTTTTTTGTTTTCGTTTTGTTTTTTTGCTTTATTTTTGTCTTTTTATGTCTGTTTGTTTTGGTTTTCTTACCCTTTTGGACATTTCTTTGTTGCAGAGGATACACCTATAGACTGAATAAGTTCAGTATTTCCGAATCAGACATCGCCTTGGCAAAGACACTAAAGCGTTACACTTTATCCCGTCTCTGTGACTGGATCATAGTCATTATAATCACAGGAGACTCTGCCTTCATTATCCTTGCACTTAACGGAAGTTAAATCAGGCAAATTCCAGGATGAAAAGAACTACGACATAAATGGAGGAAGCTACAAGTGTGTGTGTATATGTATATGTATATATCTCTATATTTACATATATATATTAAAATTGCATGGGACAGAGACTTTACAATCCGAAAGAATAGACTGTGAAATGAGTTCTTAAAGAAAAGACTTGTTTATGTATTAAAAAAAAACCACTTCACAGTGAGTCGCTTTGGCTTTTTGATAAACTGCGGCCTGCTCTCAGGGTGGGGTGACTATTTTTGAATTCCTATTTATTTTTTGTGTTTGTCCCTGATTTTTTTTTTTTCTTTTTTTTTTTTTTTTTTTTTTTTTTAATTCTTTGGCTTCCTATCTGGCAGCTTAATGGGTAATTTTTGAGGTATGTATTTAACAAAATAAACCAACACTGCCAAAAAAAAAAAAGAAAAAAGAAAAAAAAAAGTAAAGTGAAAAAAATCAGGGCACATTAAAATGATACAAGTCAAATTACTCTTAAAGACACAATGCACACTTAAAATGACTCAATAAAATGACTCGCTACGTTCCGTTATTCAATTTGTCATTAATGTAGTGAACAGATGCATTTCTGTGGAATTCCAAATAAGTAAAACTGAAATTCAGTGCAGAGAAAACTTTGTCCATTAGTGCAAGTCTTGATCAAATGACATTTTGACATTGGACATATGGAATTCATAGTATGAGCCACATTTTGTTGTGAAATTTATTTACCTGCTTGTGGCTTCAAATCTGAAAATTAATAAGCCTGCTCGTTTAAAAGTTGTTTGTTGTTGCTGTTTTTTTGTCTTTTTGTTTTTTACTAGAAAATAGTTCAGTGTAATATTAAGTTAGAAAAGAAGTTGCTGCCCAGTTAAAGGGGCTCCCTCTCAAATAAATCTCCATCCTTCCCTCTCCCAAAAGACATTTCTGATTTCTGTTTCACTTTGGGCTTCCCCTTCTTCGCACACATTCCATCTACCTAATCAAATATTTCCAGTCCCTAATCTCTCCTGTCCCTTTTCCTGGGATGACAGCCCTAACAAGAACTGTTTCTGAATCGTTGTGCAGCTCCGGGCAATAGAGTATGTGAAGCGATTTCAGTAGAATCACTTACTCATCCTAAAAGAAAACATTATCCCAGTTACCTACATCGCAATTACCTTATGTAAAGCAGAACTAATGCTGACTGGATGTTTAGCATTAAAGCTGCAATCTACTATAGTACTCCAGATCTCTTTCAGCTTCCTATGAAAAACACCAGAAGCATTACTTTCCACTTCTACTTACAGTAATTGCAAGAGGAGACCTCACATTCAGGACTGGCCTAGTGAACGTAATCCATGCTTTAAACTGGTCATTAAACAGTCCCACATGGTTGGATTTTTTTTTTTTTTTTTTTTTTTTTTTTTGTGCTCTCACGAAACCTTGTCAAAGACCTCATGCAATATCACTTTGAAAGTTATTTTCTGTTTACTACACAAACATTGTAATATAACTGTTAATACTATTTATATATTTGAAAGGTATAAAAGGTAGGAGTTAAAAAAAAAAACCTCTATGTGTAGATATTAACTCAGAACTTACAATATACAGGGAGAAGACATGTTGCAATACAAGCTAATTCTAGCTGCTCAGTAACCTCTGGAGTTTTTAAAGGGACATTTTCCTGTACTTTTTCAAATAATGATGTTTAAAAATTATCTTGACATGAGCGTCATATACCTTTGCAAAAGGATGGTTGTTTGCAGTTCGCCCTGGCCCCATCCTTCCTATTTCTGTAGTATGCTGCAGCTTTAATCAGAAAGTCCATGGTTGCTGCTTCCTGATCTCCGAGTTACTCTTTCCAAATTGTCTTCTTACACTGTTGCTGAAGGTCACTCTATACACGTAATGGAAACTGATTTTGCCAAGCTCTTACAAGGTGGTTCATCTATCGATGGCATCCGCATTTGGTATCTTTTACACTTCAACCAAAAATTTATTAGGTATTTTTCAATGCTAAGTCTTGCCTTTTATTTTTTAATTTCACTGCCAAGTTTGCAGTGGTTCTAAGTGAATCTGTGGGCATTTTAGCCTGTGGTCTTGCCAGATCTTTGCGAATTACAATGCATATATGTCTATTTATTCAATATCTGTCATATAATATCTATTTGGAAGAAGAAACTTTCTCTTGTAGTGCCTCTTGACAAAGCACAATTTCCCGCCTTTTTTTTTTTTTTGTGAAATGAAAAAAACAAATTGTGTTTTATTGCGGTATCAACAATGTGAATAAGGATTAACATATTGTAAATGTTCTTTTTTCCATGTAAATCAACTATCTTTGTTATCACTAAGTGATAATTAATTTTTAACTTATGTGCATTGTTAGGCTGTTAGAATTTTTTGGTTGTTAAAATAAACGCATTCAATAAATATGACTTTGTTTGTCAAGTATTTTACTGGGCATTATCTGATTCCCCACTTAATTTTTTATGCAGAGCGAGACCTGGTGAGTCTTAGGAAAATTTGTACCCTTATTTTAGAAGCAAGACAGTGGTACCTGCTATTACAGATATGTGAGTCCTGTACAGTGCATGGATTTCATTGCACATGTGAATATGTGTGTGTCTCTGTATGTATATAAACACATGCATGCTCACTTCCTGGAGCTGGCAACTGGGAGAGTCATTTATCCAATCTTTTGTTATATACAAACAAAACTCAAATGTAAAAAGATATATTTATAGGCTGCTGTTTTATTTTTCTAGTGAATATTTTCTGTTTATAATTTAAAAACCACAAATGACTGCATGTCAGGAAACTTTTGGAGCACATATGTCCATGGTTAATGGACATAATAAAAGTCTTTTATATTTAGAGCTGGGGGACCATAATGTGTGCATGGAGGAATGCTGAAAGGATTGATGTATCTGAGAAATGTGTGAAAATGATTTTTTAGAAAGTGCTTACAATGGAAAAAATTGCTCAAAAGACTAATGTTAATAAGGAAAGAGCAAGTGCTTCGCTTCAGAACTGGCAAAGAGAAAGTAAATTAAAAAATGATTTTGTTTTCTTTTGATATTGTAAATGTTTTTCCTGTTTATTTTTTTTCCCATTTTTCTGTATTTGATTGACATACAGATGTAACTTCTCTTTCTTCCTCAGTTTCCCTTACCTTTTTTTCTATGATAGTTAACAGCCCATGAACCATGTAGACATGTTTTAAGGATAATTTATGAAAACCAAGTGTTTGCAAAAAGGCAGACAGCTTCAGGTTGCTGAAGGTTTTTAAAAACAGCTAGAGGCTCAACACAGGGTGAAACGTTATTTACACAAATGTAAATGAACTCTATATTTAGACTAAAGACAAAGAAGGAAAGCATTTGTGAAATAATGACTTTTAGTGCAAGCAGCTTCCACATTCATGAGATTGTGTTTTAGGGGTCAAACTTCATCAGTGGGAGACTCTACACACAGATGAATTGGTGTGCCTAGAAGGTGCCTCTGTGCTGGTGACTTCCATTTTCAAGAAAGCAAAGTAGGAATTTCTCAAGTAAACAAAGTCATAGCATCTCAGAGCGATCACTTCATGGGTTGAGTTTTGTCGTGTGTGTGTGTGTGTGTGTGTGTGTGTCTAGAGGACATATGTTTCTTTACACTGTTATTTCCCTTTGTGAAGAGTCTTAAAGACTAAATTCCCCACATTCTTTCTAAAGGACAATCATGCTGTAATCAAGACAGTAAACATTTATTAAACATGTACTCTATGCCAGACAATTTGCTAGAAATTGCAGTGACGAAGAAGGTACAACTTTGTGCTTTCTCCTCAGGAAGCTTATAACTTGTTGGAAAGGCAAAATATAAATCCAGAAAAAATGAAACAGTCACAAAAAGTTGTCTTCAGACAGAAATATATTTGCTTAATGGGTGCTACAAACACATGCTATGAATTAAATTATTGCTTGTAAGCTAGAATAACCTTAGAAGGTGGATCATTTATGATTAGGTTTAGCTGCATACAAAGAAAAAAAAAAGCACAAAGTAATTATGACCCAACAAGAGTTTCTTACATGAAATAAATTGCTGAGATAAGCCGGCTTCATGAATTCAGAGACTCACACTTTTCCAGCTCACAGCTCCACTTTCTCCTGTGTTCATTCCTGTGTTCCCTCTTCATAGTCCAGGATAATCGCTAGAGCTCTTGCTGTCACACCTAACTTCCAGGCATCAGAAGGGACAAATGAGTAAAGAATGACACGCAATCTTCCCTTGGTACTGTAGGGGATTGGTTCCAGGACCAATCCATGGATACCAAAATTCACTAATGCTCAAGTGCCTTATATAATGGTGCATAGTATTTGCACATAACCTTTGTGTATCCTCCCTTATAGTTTAAATCATCTTTAGATTATTTATAATATCTAATACTATTAGAATACACAGTAATAGAATTAGTATAATGTAAGTGCTATGTTAATAGTTGTACTGTTTAGGGAAGAATGACAAAACTGTACATGTTCAGTAGAGACAAAACCGTTCATTTTAAAAAGCAGATATTTTTGATTTGCAGTTAGTTGAATCCACAGATACAAAAGAGTGACTATACTCTCTTTCTTCAAGCCCTATACTTAAATGCAAGGGAGACCAGTAAATGTTTCTAGCTGTTCCGTGAATTCCAGAGAAAGGGGGAGAGTTGATAATTGGTAGGCAGCTAACAGCCTCTGCCATAGAAGGTATTAAGGAGAATATTGAAAATAATAGATAAGAGAAGGGTAAGTGAAGAGGCACATTTGCCCTGCTGCTACTTCCTGTACCTTACGTCTCTTCCTTCTCCTCACCCTGAGTTCAAGTTCATTCCTGGCTAACTTGAAGGATCAGTCCAAGCAGCACTTCTTCCAGGAAGCCCTTCCCCATCTGCTTTGTCAGTGTGATACAAATTCTTCCATGCTCATGCCGCTTCCAGGGTATTCCACTGCACAGAGTTTGTAACATGTTGAGGTTACTGTGCTAAATGTTTATTTCCCATGAGCCCTTGAGACCTACAGCTGGATCCCAGACATGGAGTTCCTCAGTACCTAGAACAGTGCACTCAAAAATGTTGATTGAATGATTGTGTATTAAATATGTGAAAAAACAGTGCATTCAAAGACATAGAGTCAGAGAAGAAGACACACTGTAGGACAGCGAGCAGATCAGCAGGAGAAAGGAACCTGGCACTGGCAGAGCTCTCCCAGGCTAATTGTTCCTTTATGCCCTTACAGCAATTCCTCACAAATTCTATTATCCTCAGTTAACAGGGAGAAAGGAGCTCTGCCTAACACAAGGTCTCAAAATGGGTTTATGGCTCTTTTTCATATATGTCTAGTCAATTATTCAAGACACACGCTTTAGGGTTTATGCAATCTTTTATGATTTCTAGATCTTTCCAAATTGTAAAAATTGGGCAATTGATAAAAAATGATGGAACAGAATAACAAATATTGGCAGAAGTTAAAAATTTTTTCCAAACTGTCATGTTCTTGATAGACTTGTAAAATAAAGCAGAAAAAGCCAAACCTATTTCTAAAATGATCTGCCTTTAAGACCATTATAACTTACAGGTAACTGTTATTTCCTCTTCCAAATTCATGGCACTTGTCTGTACCACTCATTAAAAATAATAGAGCAGTGTTTGAAGACAGCCTTCCTGAGGTTATTTCACATCTCCTGGGTTTATGTTACGGACTTTGGTGACTGAACGTGTCAGATGATATTGATAAACAAAAGCCCTCAACTTCGAAGGGAATTGGGATCCAGAATATTTGAGTTCTGAGGATGGCACTACCATTCCCCGGTTGTGTAATGTTGGGCAAATTACGTCTTTGAGCCTAATGTTCCTCATCTAAAAATTGAGCATAGTGACTCTCACAGGGTTATGGAGAATCCAGTGGTATAAGATGCTTTGAAAGTGGTAAAGTTTATGAAAATACTGCGTTTGTCATCTGAAATTGCCAAGTAGTGATCTAACTTTGATTAATTTTATTTATTAACTTTCAGAGGTCCTGATGAAATAAAGCAACATTTAAGCTTTTATATAGTTATTACAGACATATTTAATTAAGGCTTGTGGTACGACCACAGGAATGCCATGACCAACTCAATCTATTCAGCAAATATATTTATTGAGTACGATTAGTGGCCTTGATATTTAATGCAGAATCAAAGCAGTTCTGGATACATTTAAATTGATTAGCATATAAGATTTTTGTTTTCTATCACCCCAGAGAATGCCACTTCAAGGATCCCTGAGAGTGAAGCTAAATACATTATTTTGTGTCTGAAATGCTTACCATTGAAAAGTGGACATTTATGAATTGGGTACATTTTGCTTTACTTCTACCTTCCACCTCCTTTCAAAGTGAATGGAGAAGGATAAATTCTAGGGGACTACATCAAAAGTAATTAAGAAAGATTTGGGCAATAACTCAGCAGGCGGGGTGGGTGTGATTCTTTAAAGACAATAGCACGGCCTGAGGTCTTTGCATTTGGCCATGCAGAGAACAGGGGTGGGTGGGCAGGTGGAGGGCTGTGTGGGGATAGGCATGACAGTGTGTCTTCTGAATGAGCATGTCTAGGACTGGCATACTGAATTGGAGACAGGAACAATGAATGAAGGGTGCAATGAAGGGAGGTGATTTGGCACCTTGCAAATTCAATATTGCTGGGAAATAATAGAGTCGGGTTCTAAAGCAAGGTCTGCATTTTCTCCCCAGTATCACACCACCTCTATTTTTGTATCCTAGAATGTACTAGGAAGAATGTATAAACTGAGCATTAATTCGTTGACCAGCATGGTTTATATGCCATGACCATCTGCCATCTCTTAACACACTTTTTCATAATTTTGTTCAAGTATGACATTTCTGATTGACTGTTGTTCTGAGGGAAAGCTTATTTTTTAGAAAACACTATGATCTGCTAGTACAACTGTCCCAAAGAATCTAGAAGTAGCTTCTTTGGTGACATTTAAACAGGCTTAAAGTGTTACCTTCACATATGGGAAAATAATTACAAAAATATTCCATTAGCAATGTAATAAATAGTGCAGAGCAATGATTAATTAAAGAGATAACTATAATTTATTCAGTATCCATTACCAAGTATAATCCCATTTAAACACACAATAACACAGGCTGAGGAAATCAGGGGAGACTCAGTGTCAACTCTGAACTGAGCAATCCTAGGAATCTACCCTTAAGGAAAAGATAAGGAAAAAATAAAATCTTTACAACTTTAATTTGTTTGTAGTTGATTGTGTGGAGGCAATGAGTTGTTCTAGTTTCTATTTTTTACTAATATTGCAGCTTGAAAAAGTTACTTTTCAATCCTTAGTTTCTTCATCCATAAAACAGGTCCAGGAACAGTGGCTCACACATATAACCTCAGCAGTTTGGGAGGCCAAGGCAAGAGGATCACTTGAGGCCAGGAGTTCAAGACCAGCCTGGGCAACATAGTGAGAACCTGTCTCTTCCAAAACAAACAAAAGTATAAAATAGGGTTAATGACTTACGTATTTCAAGGTTGTCATGATTAAATAAAATAACTATGTAAAATTATCTAGCGTAATTCCTTCCTTCCCCTCCTCCCTCTTTCTCAGGGAGAAAAAAAGCAGGATATAATCAAATGTTACAGAGGACTTAAAAATAGTTCAAATGAGTTTCAGAGTAGGATTAAGTCTTATGTTTTAATTTTTTTTTTGCATGATTTAAAATCTTTAAGGATAAAGGGCTGTTATGCTACACTTTCTTCTGTTCTCTTTCTCCCACGTTTTCTTCGATTCTCTTTCATTGCAGTCCCTTTCTCTCCATCTCTCCCTTCCTCCTGTTCCTTCTTCCTGGCAGGAGCTATAATATGATTTTCTTTCTTAATTGCAAACAAAATGAATGAGGTGTTTTAGTAGCCTTCTGAGGTCTTCAAAATTAGGTATTTAAACATTAATGACACCACACTTGCTCATTTTTCTGCTGCCTTATTCTTGTTCTTTTTTAGTGTATTTTGCTGATTATCTTCTCTCCAAGCCTTTATGCCTAAGATGATCCAGGGTTTTTGTCCTCCTTTTCCCAAATCTACTCTCCTTCCTCGTCCAGCATCATGACACTAAATGCACCCAAATGCTGACCACACTATGATTTCTGTCTGTAGCCTAGACCTTTCCTACATCTCCAGACTAGTAGGTTCCACTGCCTATTCAACTCCTCCACATGCCTGGCACACTTCACATGGCCCCAGATGACCTCCTCTTCTTCCCTGAACTGTTCCTCCCACCTGTTGGCAACTCCAGCTTTCCAGTTGCTTAAGCCTAAAGCCTTAGATTTGCCCTTATTTTTTTTCTTTAACACAATGGCATTTAATATTGTCAGGAAAGTCCTATCGGGAGAACCCCCCCAATATTTCAATGTAGGTTCTTTCTATTTTCCATAAGTGTTAGCCAGCTGAGAAATAAAGACAAAGAGTATGAAGACAGGAATTTTACAGCTGGGCCTCCAGGGGTGACATCACATATCAGTAGGTCCATAATGCCCACCTGAGCCGCAAAGCCAGCAAGTTTTTATTAGGAATTTGAAAAGGGGAGGAGGTGTACGAACAGGGAGTAGGTCACAAAGATCACATGCTTCAAGGGGCAAAAAGGAGAACAAAGATCACATGTTTCTGAGAAAATAGGACCAGGGCAAAATCAGAAACTCCTGATAAGGGTCTATGTTCAGCAGTGCACGTATTGTCTTGATAAACATCTTAAACAACAGCAAACAGGGTTCGAGAGCAGAGAACTGGTCTCACCTCAAATTTACCAGAGCTGGGGTTTCCCAATCCTAGTAAGCCTGGGGGTACTGCAGGAGACCAGGGCGTATTTCAGTCCTTATCTCAACTGCATAAGACAGACACTCCCAGAGCTGCCATTTATAGACCTCCCCCTAGGAATGCAATTCTTTTTCTAGGGTCTTAATATTAATATTCCTTGCTAGGATTATCTCTCGTACTTGCATGTCTATTTATAGGCTCTCTGCAAGAAGGAAAATATGGCTCTATTCTGCCTGACCCTGCAGGCAATTAGACCTTACAGTTGTCTTCCCTTGTTCCCTAAAATCGCTGTTATTCTCTTCTTTTTCAAGGTGCACTGATTTCATATCGTTCAAACACACGTTTTACAATCAATTTGTACGGTTAACACAATAGTGGTCCTGAGGTGATGTACATCTTCAGCTTATGAAGAAAACAGGGTTAAGAGATTAAAGACAGACAGGCATAAGAAATTATAAAAGTATTAATTTTGGGAACTGATAAATGTCCATATTAAAATGAAATCTTCACAATTTATGTTCCTCTGCTGTGGCTCCAGCTGGTCCCTCCATTCGGGGTCCTTGACTTCCTGCAACAAAGTAGTGTTAGCTTTACCTTCTAACTAGATTCACAATCTCACAACCTCTCACCGCCAACATTGCTACCAGCTTGATAACAGCCACCATCATTGCTTACCTGGAATGTAGCAACAGCCCCCACACAACTCTCCTGCTTGACCCTGTCACCTCTTCAGGATTAAACCAATGTCCTTACAATGACCTGCAAGGCCTTACATGATCTGACCCTTTTCTGACCTCCTCTCCTTAATTCTCTCTCCTCTGTTTACTGGGTTCCAGATATGCTGGCTCCCTGCTGTCCCTGGAATACACTAGGCCACTCTTGCCTCAGGCCTTTGTTCTCCTAGCTCTTCTCTCTGCCAGGAAAGCTCTTTTCCCAGACAGCCACATGGCTGGCTTCCTCAATTCCCTCCAGTCTGCCCAAAAATCATCTTCTCAATGAGAACTATGCTGATCACTTCATTTAAAATTGTAAACTTACCTGCCTTCTGGATTCTTTTTATTCTGTTCTGTCCTACATTTTCTTTTTCATAGCTTGTAACATACTCTATAGTTTACTTATGTTTCATGCTTTTATTTATTGTCAGCTTCCTCACCTCATTGAAAACACCAAGAGGGTACAAAGCCCTTCCCTCCCTTTTAACAAATATTTGATGAATGGGTTACCTTTCACAGCAGTTTCCCTCTGTTGGATTTTGAAAATTTCCCAACTTCAGCCATGATTGAATATTTAAATTGCCTTACAGAGATAAACTTCATCTGAATACTTCTGTAATGCATAATCAAGGTACTTGAGTTACAAGTGCCTTGACCTCAAGAACCTCCACAACTGACATTTGTAAGCCCCACATTCAGGTAATTCATAGTCTGTGATTCTGTGCTGTCTTGGAAGATAGAATCACCGAACCATGGGCTTTGTCATTCTGCACATCCTCTTATTCAAAGCAGAAATTCCTTTTCAGGCATCCTTGGCTGCAGGCCATGCAGTCTTTGTTCCTTCATGACTAGGAACTTATGAGTTTGGAACTCAGCTTATTCCACTTTTGGTTAGTTCTCTTTTCCCCTGTTATTGGTGCCATCTAATGCTGAATTTACTCTTCTAGTAACCACCTCACATATTTAGGATCATATTGAATATTGATTACTAAATCCTATAAGTTCCCAGGCTTTCTTTCTTAATCATGTGATACAGCTACTAAGAGAGCTTATGTCATTTCAGACTGCATGAATAGAGATATACAGCTTAAACCAAGAAAGGTGATCATCCTATACTCTTCAATACTAATCAGGCCACACTGCAACATTGTTTTCAGTTCTGGATGACATATTTTGGAAAGATGTTGATAAACTGAGATTTATTCAAAAAACATAGGGTGACAAGGATATATAAGGGTCTACAGAGTTTATCTTCTATTGATTTATTCTGTTAAATCATTTTTTTCACTTATCAATCAACAAAGTAGATTTATGAAATTTCTATTATATTGAAGCCATTGTGAGGGAAATAAAGTCAGGACCTTTAGTTGACAACAGTAGAACTAAATTTAACCAGTTAAACAGAAAAAAAAATCACTAAAAGTTATTAGAAGACCCAGAGAATTTCTGGGGAAGTCAGAAAATCTGGGTTAGAGATTAGGATCAATATCTAAGATGACTCCAGGGGAGACTGCTGCTGCAGCACGGAGCACAAGCACCATATCCTGGTCCCGTGCTCCTGGGCACTGAATGCCACCTGCAAAACTTCTGCCCCTGCTGCCTCTGAAACCTGGATGGCTCTGCTACTGCCCTTAGTGAAATGGAATTCACATGATGCATGGTTTTTTTTTTTTTTTTTTCCATTCCCTTCCAAATAAAAGTCTCATGCGTTAGCTACTGATTGAAGGAGCCTAAGTCATATGCAAGGAAGGCTGGGAGAGTGCATTTCTGTCTTCTGTCTTGGACTCATAGGTAGGAAATTCTTCAAACATAGAAAAAGCAGTCAGAGGTGCTTAGGGCCCAAAAAGTATGCCAAATGCACTAGACTTCAAACTCTTTGAGGAAAGATATTATGTCTTATTAGAACAACATAGTGTTGCTTTGAAATCAGAAAGGGCTGGTATCTATCTAGAAATAGATCTACTCTACTTCCTAGCTTTCTGTAATTTGGAGCTATATATATATATATAGGAAAATAATACCTCCCTTGCAGTGTGTGTGTGTGTGTGTGTGTGTGTGTGTGTGTGTTAGCCCATATAAAGTACAGTGCCTGCCTATAAATGATAGTTTTCCGGCAATATCTTTGTATTCCCATTATCAAGGATGATTCCTGGTACAAAGTGTTCATTTCTTAAAAATGGGAGAATGTTCATTGAAGTCATAGTATTTGCCTTGAGAAAAATATGTCAGTAGGTAGGTAATTTGTAAACCAAAAAATACTAAAATCCAAGGTGAAATAATGTCGATCCACCGTGGATGGGGAAGTAAGTGTCCTCTGAGGTAGTGATGCCTGCTCTTACTAGGAGAAACTAGGGGTAACATCAAATAATACTTAGTCCTATTTGACTAAGAGTGAGTGTAAGAGTGACTCAGTGTGAACTTGATCAAGGGCAAATCACCTCCATCAATCATTCCTCTATATTCAGTTGGACACTACTAAATATTTCCAGATGGCAGACCAACTCATTAGATTATGTGGGAGAATACATTTTGTAACTAATTCCACCATGGACCAGCATTCAGTTGGGGTGTTTAATATCAGAAAGATTGTAAAACTGTAAGTAAAACTTGTCTACATCACAGACAGTTTACATGTAACATTGCTTTGAAAACCTCTGCACTCAGATAGTAGAACAATGGGGTTTTAGCCATTATATCTGCAAACTTGTACATCTGAAGTTGATACATGAAGATATCCTTGAGACCCATTCTGGTGGCAATGAGGAAGCTTACTGTTTTGGGAATATTGGGGAGGCCTTGCTATCTTCAGCACCATCATAGGATAAGGGTACTCCTGCCAAGGTCCCGTCTACAAATATGACTCTCACCTCTATTACTTTGGGAAATGCTATTTTGGGAATATAGTCCATGGCTGTCATTGCCAGACTTTGGAACTTCTTGAACCAGTAATAGCCACACCTCAGGCTTGGAGGCCAATAACCACTTGTCAAGTTCATATTGGCAAATAAAGACACTCAATAAGCAATACAAAATATAAAACTACCATCTTTTCTACCATTATTACATCAAAGAAAGCACTTTTAACCCCCTTCAAAGTTGGAAGGACATCATCTTAGAATAAACTATAGTTGGGCTGGGCAGGGTGGTTCATGCCTATAAGTAATCCCAGCACCTTGGGGAGGCTGAGGCTGGGAGGATTGCTTGAGGCCAGGAGTTCAAGGTTACCATGAGCTATGATTGTGCTACTGGATTCCAGCCTGAGTGACAAAGCAAGGCTCTGTGTCTAAAAAAATACAATAAAATAAAGCATAATCCTATTCAAGTGAGGAAAGTGAACCAATTTGCTGTGAAATATGTATGTCTTACCCTTTTTTCCCCTCCTTTTTTGGGGAGCAGAAAAAACTCTGTCGCCACCTAGAAGCTGACTGCAGGTGACATCTAGAAACTGCCAGTCTGAGGACTAGGCTGAGTATTTACTCTCCCAGAAATTCCGTCCTTTGATTAAGTCAGGCACCAAAAGATCCACACCTAAACCCAAATTTGCTTGGCCTTCTCAGAGTTAGCTCAATTGGGCTTTGCTTTTTTTTGAAGGATTTTGCAGGAAGGTGCTGCCACATATTGCCATTGAATTTACTATAAACTATTGGTGCAATGGTTGTCTATGATGCCTCAGTGGCTCTCAGGTGAAATTTCATACAATAAATTTCTTCTAGATTTGAAAGTAAAAGAGATGATCATTGTTTCCCCAGTGGAATTTGGGTTTGCTACTTTCTCTATCTGATAATGAGAACAACAGAATTTCTTGAGTGTCCCTTTCTTGCCTTGGCCACTAGGAAGCTCAGCATCAACTCTGATGTCTACTCATAACTACTGAATTAATCCTGTACTTTTAAATGAGAAAAAGGTGACAACCTCAAGTCACCCAGAAAGCTACATTTGGAGAGTATAGGAATTTCAGTAGCAAGTCATTAAAAGTTAAACCGAATACAATTTCTTCACACAGACAAATACATCCTTCTGGATAAATCAAAAATTTCCCCAAGTTCATATCTGGGACCATGTCATCTGATTATGTAGGTTGTTCACAGCATGGGTGTCCAGGTAAAGAGAAAAGTGGCAGCTCACCAAATCACATGTTCCGGTATAGGGTCTGCTTTTATCCAGAGGAGGTGACCTTTTTTTTCTGATTAGTACCAAAGTGCAGAATGGGCAAGGAGTGGCTTGGCCCACACTTGTGCACAAGTCCATTTGCCTGTACATATCCCCTTTCAGCATCTGCTTCTCTGATGTCACAATGCCACACCTAAGGATCTCATGATTTGTGAGCATGGAGGTCTCTGTGGCTACTTGGAGCCTTGCATGCGGGTAGGGCTGAGCTACATCGCTGCTTCAGTGAACTTTGGCCAAACATAGCCTTCCCTGAGTAAAACTGCCATCTCCCCACTACCCGCCACACACATCTAGGCTTTAATAGAGAGCCCAAGACAAGAAACAAGAGAACTACCAGAAGCAATGAAAAATTGTTAGTCAGAACTTTTGACTGATTGGTGCCTCCAGTCTCCCCCAACATGCCAGATGTACAGCTTTTTACTGTACATAGTTACATATGTGTCCTTTGCATAAAGCCTCTCTGGCTAAACTTCAATCCCTAACTATTATATATTCTGAATAAAAGTGAAACATCTCAGCATTTGCAAAAATTCAAGATTTATCAACATATTGAGCTTTTACTAAGTCATGAATTCTTGATTTGTATTCACAGTGCTTTTACATATTCATAGCCCTCTTTAGCCAAAGATCTTCAATATTCATTTACTATGGAGTGGTAAGTATATATTATTCAACTCCATTTACCAATGGGTAAACTGATGCCCAACTAAAGGCCTCATCAGAGAAACCGAATAAAGAGCAAGATGCTCTTAGCCCCGCAGAGAGAGCTTGCTCCAGCTGTCTCCCTCCAGAAATAAAGGCCCGTTGCCTGCTTGTGAGTCTCACTTCTCAAGCATTAGGGGAATCAGGATTTTTCCTTCTGGATTTGTTGGAATGTCTTGAATTGAGTTTCCTCTTAAAGCACAGGGGACAAGGGACAAAAGAATTGCCCGGGG
>NW_016819479.1:1201809-1209371 GCF_001698545.2 Rhinopithecus bieti | reverse complement strand
GGGGGGCGGGAAACTAGCCTTCTTCCAAATTGCTTCAAACCCGTGATGCCAAAGGTTAATTGACCAGATTAGTTCCTCCTAAACTTGGAGGAGAGCAAGTAGAAAGAATCATTCATTTGCTCCAATAACCAATTAATGACATTGATTGGGATGGAAGGGTCGTACCTCTCCCACTTTTATTAGAGAAACAGAGGTCAATTTTCTTAATACCTTTTTTTTTTAAATGAAATCTATTCCTTTAGTTTCTAAGTAATTTACTGAGGATTCCAGCTATATATTTACCAGGTGCTGATTGATGGGGTGTTTAAATATAAAAACAAAATATTTCTGGCCAGACCTAGAAAATTACAAGGGACGAACTCTGAGTGATCCCATGAGAGCAACCAGCCTGTAATACATATCACAAAGGAATGTCAAGCCTTATGGTTATTTTAGAAACTGTACAAATGTATATTAAGCATATTTCTGCATGGAGATTACATTTTGCAGTAAATATAATTCTTTTTTTAAAGAATGTCATTATGGGGTATTCAAAGGAAGACTATCTCAAAGGGTTAATTATTGGGAAAATGACTATCCAGCTCCCTAAAGTGTTCATTTGAAAGCTGGTGGTCACAAGTCAGTCGCTATTTCACCTCCAAAGTAAATAAAATAAATGTAATTTTTTCAGGATTTTAACTAAACAAATGTCTATTTTTGTCAAAATGTGTTGCTCCCTAGATAGCAAGATGATGATACACAGCATTATTTTTTTTTATTAACACTAAGCACTAATATAAACAGCTCATGATATGATAAAACAGAGCTCTCCAATAGAATTTTCTGCAATAATGAAAATGTTGTCCATCTATGTTGCTCAGTCTGGTAGACATTCACACATGTGTAGGGTTGCCTTCTTTAGCAAAACAAAGCAAAACAAAATTTTAAAAAGCAGGACACCTGGTTAAATTTGAATTTCTGATAAACAACATAATGTTTAGTATACATGTGCCCCGTGCAATATTTAGCTCAATAAATATTAGCTATTATTACTGTTATTGATAGTAATTAACTCATTTTATCAGTGTTTTACTGGAAAGGAATCTACAAAATAGAACCCTTTGACATGATAATGCAAAACTGTGTAATCCACTTCCTATAACTTGGAATAGAATGGATTGTATTTTCTTCTGGACTTTGCCCACTTTCAATATTTAATAGTCAAAACCTTGGTTACAGACCAAGATGCACCTTTAAACAGTTATTTTCTTCAGCATTAAACTGCAATCTGCATTTCCAGGATACCTCAATGTATGCAACAGGTGTGTTGCCTGAAAAGTTGCTTTAATTCAGTTTTACCTGAATATAAATAATCTAAAGGAATATGGAGAGGGGAAAATATATAGATATACACATGGACATACAAATGAGAAGTTACCATATATAACAAATAATATATAACATTTAGAACATTTTTGATATCTGTATTTAACTTATTTGGAGAATGGTGTTTCGATGCATGTCTTGGTAGGGAATAGAAGGCCCATGATAAGTGTGTAGCCAAAGTGAGTTTAACAAAGGCCCTGTTTATAGAGGTGTAGTCAAAATTAAGGGAACCAAGAGGGATGATGAGCTGGCACATGCTGTTACCACAGGGCAAAAGGGCCAGGGAGTGGAAGGGTAAGAGGGACTGCATGGCAGGATCCATGGCCTTAGAATATTGGTGGAGTTATAAAACCCTTGTTCCATTTCTTAATGTTTTAAACTCCTGCCAGTTTCTCCTATTGGCCCAAACCAACCTGAAGCCAGAGTGCAAAGGGGCCCGCGAGCTTAAAACAATAGAAGTCACCCTCCTGGGTGCAGAACAGGGCAGTGGAGGGTGAGAAATAATTGTGAGAGGCAAACAGAGAATAAGCAGCACACAGGATGCAAACACTTTACCTTTCTTAAAACAGTCAAATCACATGTTCATGTGCATTATGGAAGTGGTCACACTAACTCCCTATTCTTCTCGTGTATGGGTTTTCATCATTGAGTTAGTTTGGGAAATTTTATGCAGAATTAAGTCAGTCTTAGAATGTCTAGTCAGCCTTGTACATATAAGGAGAGTTGAATGTTGAAGTCAAATTATTTATATGGAACACAGACAAGAATTTTGCCCTACAGTTGTATTGTGTGTGATAGGAGTATTAGCCACACTAAAAGCAATTATTTTCACATGTTGCAATGTATCAAGATAACAACAGTTCTCTGTCTTATGTCTCAGGCTCATGTGCAAACACTCTTTCTATTCAGAAGGGCCAGATGGTTAAAATGAAGATAATTCTTACAATAATTGGTGGTTTCTTATAAGATTTTATTGGGGGGTAACGGAATATCTAATTTATTTATGGAAATTTGCGTTACTGAATTCTGCTATCCTTCTCATTGTAGAGTATAGGAGTATTTTTAAAAATTAAAAAAGAATTCTTTCCTTTGTCAAGAACTGCTGTAGATATTAGATAACAAAGGAAATGACCATGAATCATGGTCACAAAACTTTTAAAATTTGATCCACTTAAAAACATTTACCCTGGAAACACTAAGGAAATTTCTTTGTCTTATCTACTCCCTGATACACACTTCTTATTTCATCAGATTTTCTTTTAAAAATCATAACTCTATATAGTCCTAAAAATGTCCCCTCCATAATGAAAATGGTATGGTTTATTTATTTAGAGTGCCATGATTAAGTGCACAGAGGCCAGGGTGTGAGACCTTCAGCAATTTATTTAACTTCTCTCTGCATTCATGTACTCATTGTTGAAATGGTTATAATCATAGCATCAATCTCATAGAGTTATGCAGATTTAATAAGTTAAGATTCCTGGCACTGGTACATCCTCAATAAACGTTACCTATTATTATTATCGAAAAAATATTATTAGTTCATTTCATTTGTGTTTGAGCAGAAAGAATACTGTAAATGCAAAGGGCAATAGAATCCAGTTATTTGAGGTGGTACTGGAAGATTGTGAAATCACAGAATCCTTGAAGAGGATGGTTCTTAAGAGATTGCCTACTCTTGCCTCTAAAGCAAGAAAACTTCAGTAGGTCACCAATGGTCTTTTAGCTAAAATTCAGGGCCCTTCTTTCTACGATGCTGTTTCCATTCCTCCACCATGCTTCCTTTTAAGAGTGTGCTAGATCTCACTCAAACCAGCTTGCTGATTGTTAAAATTTTAGGAATGTTGTGAGATAATTGCTAAATACAGCCATTATTAAACATTAAATTATACAAATTTACAACTAAATAAATTTCCAGCTCCACGTTTGGTGGTATCATCTTGGCAGCTTAACATTGGCTATGGTGGTGGTATTCAGAAATTGGCAAATGCTACAAATCAGTCCCCTTCATTTTTTTTTTTTTTTTTTTTTTTTTTTTTTGTAGAGCTGATTGTTAAACATTTACCAGTACAGCACTGGTTGAACATTGATCCCTTTTTTTAGTGTGGAAGTGAGATATTAGGTATTAAAATTAGGCCAAAAACTGTTAGAAAGCTATGCTGAACAGATGATTTCAGGGCAGTGAAATGCACAGAATGGGAAATTGATTTTAGCCCCTAATGAATTCTAATGAACAGCAATGCTAGAATACTGATCTCCTGATGTTCATTGATCCCTCATGAAGGACTGTTTAGATCAATGGATGAGATGCTGATGGGAAATCAAGGTTTTTGTTTTGTTTTTGACCAGTCCTCTTGCTGAAAACAGCAAGCACTAGAGAGAACTAACAAGGAATATTTGGACTGACCACAAAAGGAGTTTATTTTCTTGTGGATCCCATGAAAGAATAACTCACAGAAGGCACATGTCATCTACAATGAGAAAAGCAGGACAAAAAGTTATTTTTGCTGAAGCCATGAGGTCTACAGGCCCAGAGCAGCAGGTCTCAGGAGAGGCCTTGCAATATCTCTCAGCCTCACTGGGTGCTTCTTTCTGGATATGAGTATCTTCTCCTTCATCATGGAGAGCAGAGCAGGTTTTAAATAGCAGGAACATTGACACCTTTAATGCTACATCGAATGAACTGCCTTGTTTATCTTTATTCACATTCTATCATTTGCTCCCAAAAGAGCTGTGGTTGGACAATCTTCACAAATACTCCCCTAGGAAGGGCAGGATATCGGAGAACCACTCACAGGTGATTAAGAGTGTGTGTGTGTGTGTATGTGTGTGTGTATGTGTGTGCATGCACACACGTGTACAAGTGCATTTCTATTAAGATTCATTTTTTTTGTTAGTCCTCATCCTTTAAATATCTTTTTTCAAATTTTCTGTCTATAATCTGAGTGAAGTTAGAATGGGAACTACAGAGAATCAGTCAAGAGTGTGAGATAGATGAAGGAACAGATATGCCTGGTGGATGGATCTAGAAAGACTTGTGACTCAAAACAATTGAGTGACTCCAGAGCCAGTGTATCACTGAAGGGATACACAGAGCCAGGGAGATCTGGCTGTAGCAGTGGGACTTCAGCCACGAGATGGGTGCAGAGGCAGGATTCCAGTCCCTGGGAGAACTGGTCAGGACAAGGCAGGTTCTAGTGTTGGTGGGATGGGATTGGGGTGATTCATTATGGCAGCCTGTGCCCTGAAATCTGACTCTCCAGTTAGAATCCTCTATTAGGCATAACAGCTCTCTGTACCTCAGTTTCCACATGTGTGAAATGGGACTAATAACTTGTACCTACATTGTAGGATTTTTGGGAGAATTAATACATGTAAACTTGTAAAAGTGATTGGCTATTATAATTATTACTTGCTATTTGGGGCACCATGCCAGCATTTTACATGTATGATGACCTCTAGTTTTCCAACAATTTTATGAATTTAGAAATGTGTTCAACTCTGAAATAGAAAAAGTTTGAGTCAGCAGACCAATGTTTCAGAGCCATAACAAAGCTAAATGCACTAAAATATTAATGACTTTTCTTAGGTCCACCAGAAAATTGAGGTTACAGGGCAAACCTGGGAAGTGCAAACAGCAACAGAATCCAGTTATTTTAGGTGATATTGGAAGATTGTGAAATCACAGAATCCTTGAAGAGGATGGATCATAACTGGGAAGAGGAGAATACAGAGAATCATAGACCAGATGAAGTTACTGAGAGCAGAAGGCACTGGAGCCAGTAGCTGGGAGGGACATTTTAATAATGTCACCAGTTACTGAAGGCTGAGTGTAGACTAGTCTGAGAGTTATACATTCCTGGAGGCCCAGCCTTGGGGTGGGGGTGAGGCATTTGGGTGGGAGGAGAGGATCCACTTTTGTGAGTTTTACTTTTAAGAGTTTCAGCAGGTTCTCATAATGAAGATGGGGAAAATTTTTCCTCATACTTCCAGCAGAAAGAGAGGATAAATAACTGTTTGAAATTTGCCCAGGGCATTCTTCATAACACAGGCCTGCCCTTCAAGGTATTATTTTACTAGAGCCTTGTCTGCCCTGCAGAAGGGCAATTAGACAACTCCAGCCCGCTATAGCCTTTCTGGCTCACATAACTGTAGGAAAAAAATAAAGCTAAGAAATGCTTCTGAATATCACAGCTTAGGAACTCAGGACCACTAAGATAATTGAGATTTCATCAAAAAACTATAGGATGTTTCCCCTCTCCAACAACTTGTAATTATATCACTGTGACACTGGTATAACAGTAGTTTACAACTGAGAGAGCTATAAGAGGTAGGCTCTATTTAAGAACGAGTTCTTAGGGACCATTCCAAGATGGCCGAATAGGAACAGCTCCCGTTGGCAGCTCCCAGCGTGATCAACACAGTAGACAGGTGATTTCTACATTTCCAACTGAGGTACCTGGTTCATCTCACTGGGACTGATTGGAAAGTGGGTGCAGCCCACGGACAGTGAGCCGAAGCAGGGTGGGGCAAAGGGTCAGGGGAGTTCCCTTCCCTAGCCAAGGGAAGACTTGACAGACTGTACCGGGAAAATTGGGACACTGCCACCTAAACACTGTGCTTTTCCAACGGTCTTAGCAAATGGCACACCAGGAGATTATATCTCGCTCCTGGCTCAGCGAGTCCCACACCCAAGGAGACTTGCTCACTACTAATCCAAGATGGAACTGTGAGGTGGCAAGCCTGGCCGGGGGAGAGACGTCCACCATTGCTGAGGCTTGAGTAGGTAAACAAAGTCACTGGGAAGCTCGAACTGGGTGGAGTCCACTGCAGCTCAATGAGGCCCGTCTGCCTCTGTAGATTCCACCTCTGGGGGCAGGGCATAGCTGAACAAAAAGCAACAGAAACTTCTGTAGACTTAAACGTCCCTGTCTGACAGCTCTGAAGAGAGCAGTGGTTCTCCCAGCACGGTGTTTGAACTCTGAAAATGTACAGACTGCCCCCTCAAGTGGGTCTCTGACCCCCGTGTAGCCTAACTTGGAGACATCTCCCAATAGGGGCTGACTGACACCTCCTACAGCTGGGTGCCCCTCTGAGACGAAGTTTCCAGAGGAAGGATCAGGCAGCAATATTCGCTGTTCTGCAGCCTCTGGTGGTGATACCCAGGAAAACAGGGGCTGGATTGTACCTCCAGCAAACTCCAACAGACCTGCAGCTGAGGGACCTGACTGTTAGAAGGAAAACTAACAAACAGAAAGGGATAACATCGACACCAACATAAAGGACATCCACACCAAAACCCCATCTGTAGGTCACCATCATCAAAGACCAAAGGTAGATAAAACCACAAAGATGGGGAGAAACCAGAGCAGAAAAGCTGAAAATTCTAAAACCAGAGCGCCCCTTCTCCTCCAAAGGATCGCAGCTCCTTGCCAGCAATGGAACAAAGCTGGACAGAGAATGACTTTGATGAGTTGACAGAAGTATGCTTCAGAAAGTCGGTAATAACAAGCTTCTCTGAGCTAAAGGATGATGTTCAAACCCATCGCAAGGAAGCTAAAAACCATGAACAAATATTAGACAAATGTCTAACTAGAATAAACAGCATAGAGAAGACTTTAAATGACCTGATGGAGCTGAAAACCATGGCACGATAACTACGTGACGCATGCACAAGCTTCAGTAGCCTATTCATTCAAGTGGAAGAAAGGGTATCAGTGATTGAAGATCAAATTAATGAAATGAAGTGAGAAGAGAAGTTTAGGGAAAAAAGAGTAAATAGAAATGAACAAAGCCACCAAGAAATATGGGATTAAGTGAAAAGACCAAATCTACATTTGATTGGTGTACCTGAAAGTGACGGGGAGAATGGAACCAAGCTGGAAAACAGTCTTCAGGATATTATTCAGGAGAACTTCCCCAACCTAGCAAGGCAGGCCAGCATTCAAATTCATTCAAATTCAGGAAATACAGAGAACACCACAACGATACTCCTTGAGAAGAGCCCCAAGATGTATAATTGTCAGATTCACCAAGGTTGAAATGAAGGAAAAACTGCTAAGCACAGCCAGAGAGAAAGGTCGGGTTACCCACAAAGGGAAGCCCATCAGAGTAACGTTGGATCTCTCAGCAGAAATCCTACAAGCCAGAAGAGAGTGGGGACCAATATTCAACATTCTTTTTTTTTTTTTTTTTTT
>NW_016819479.1:1171345-1199655 GCF_001698545.2 Rhinopithecus bieti | reverse complement strand
AGAAAAGGCCTTTGACAAAATTCAACACCCTTCATGCTAAAAACTCTCAATAAACTAGGTATTGATGGAATGTATCTCAAAATAATAAGAGCTATTTATGACAAACCCACAGCCAGTATCATACTGAATGGGCAAAAACTGGAAGCATTCCCTTTGAAAACTGGCACAAGACACGGATGCCCTCTCTCACCACTCCTATTCAACATAGTGTTGGAAGTTCTGGCCAGGGCAATCAGGCAAGAGAAAGAAATAAAGGGTATTCAGTTAGGAAAAGAGGAAGTCAAATTGTCTCTGTTTGCAGATGACATGATTGTCTATTTAGAAAACCCCGTCTCAGCCCAAAATCTCCTTAAGCTGATAAGCAACTTAAGCAAAGTCTCAGGATACAAAATCAATGTGCAAAAATCACAAGCATTCCCATACACCATTAACAGACAAACAGAGAGCCAAATCATGAGTGAACTCCCCTTCACAATTGCTATAAAGAGAATAAAATACCTAGGAATCTAACTTACAAGGGATGTGGAGGACCTTTTCAAGGAGAACTAAAAAGCCACTGCTCAAGGAAATAAAAGAGGACACAAACAAATGGAAGAACATTCCATGCTAATGGATACGAAGAAGCAATATTGTGAAAATGGCTATACTGCCAAACATAATTTATAGATTCAATGCCACCCCCATCAAGGTACCAATGACTTTCTTCACAGAATTGGAAAAAGCTACTTTAAAGTTCATACGGAACCAAAAAAGAGCCCACATTGCCAAGACAATCCTAAGTTAAAAGAACGAATCTGGAGGCATCACGCTACCTGACTTCAAACTATACTACAAGGCTATAGTAACCAAAACAGCATGATACTGGTACAAAAACAGAGATATAGACCAAAGGAACAGAACAGAGGCCTCAGAAATAACACCACACATCTACAACCATCTGATCTTTGGCAAATCTGACAAAAACAAGAAATGGGAAAAAGATTCCGTATTTAATAAATGGTGCTGGGAAAACTGGCTAGCCATATGTAGAAAGGTGAAACTGGATCCCTTACTTACACCTTATACAAAAATTCATTCAAGATGTTCAAGATGTACAAGGTATGTTCTCAAAACACAATGGAATTAAACAAAAATCAACAACAGAAAGATAGCTGGAAACTCCTAAGATATTTCGAAATTAAACAACACATTTCTAAATAACAAATGAATCAGAAGAAATCTCAAAATAAATTTTAAATATTGAGCTAAGTGAAAATGAAAACACAACTTATCAAAATGTGTGGAATGCAGTGGAAGTACTGCTTAAAGGGAAATTTATAGCACGTGGCTGAATATTTCAGAAAATAAGAAAGATATAATTCTAAGCTTCCACTTTAGGAAACCAGAGAAAGAAGAACAATTTAAACTTAAAGCAAGCAGAAGAAAAAAATAACCACAATTACAACACAAATCAATGAAGTTGAAAACAGGAAATCAATAGAGAAAACCAACCAAACCAAAAGCTGTTTTTTTTAAAAGGTCAATAGAGTTGATAGATTTCTTGCCAGGATAGCCATGATAAAAAGAAGATGCAAGTTACTAAAGTTAAGATGAAAGAGGCATAATCATCATTGATCCTATATACATTAAAAGTATGATAAAAGAATATTATGCATATCTCTATGTCCACAAATTTGGTAACTTACATGAAATGGACCAATTTCTCAAAAGACACAAACTACCAAAACTCACACAGAAAAAATAGATAATCTCTATGGCCTAATATCTACTAAACATATTAAGTCAATAATCAATAACCTTCCAAAAAAGAAAGCACCCAGATGGTTTCATAGGTAAGCTCTTCTAAACTGGAAAAAAATGATACACATTCTCTATAATCTCTTCCAGGAAATAGAAACAGAAACTCATCTATGAGGTCAGCATTACCTTTATACCCAAACCAGATACAGACATTACAAGTAAAGAAAGCTCCAGAGCAATGTCTGTCATGAGCATAGATGTGAAAATACTCAACAAACAGTACCAAATCAAATCCAATGACATATATAAAGAATTATATATATCTATATAAAGAATTCTATGCCTACATAGAATTATTTCAGGTATGCAAGGCTGGTTCAATATTTAAAAATCAATTAATGAAAATCATCATATCCACAGGCTAAGAAAGAAAAATCATATAATATCAATAGATGCAAAAAAGGTGTTTAACAAAATTCAACACCCAGTCATGATTTAAAAAAAAAAATTAAAAAACCTCTCAGCAAATTAGGAATAAAGAGGAGCTTATTCAACTTGATAAAGACCATCTACAAAAAACCTGTATTTAACATAATTTTAGGAAACTAGATGCTTTCCCCCTAAGATCTGGAACAACACAAGAATGTCCCTTCTCACTACTCCTGTTCAAACTCATAGCAGAAGTCCTAGCAATAAGAAAAGAAAAGGTATACAGATTGGGGAGGAAGATGTAAAACCTCCTTTGCAGATGACAGACACAATTATCTATGTGGAAAATTCCAACAAATTGGCCAAAAAACTATTGGAACTACTAAGCCATTATAGCAAGGTTGCCAGATAGAAGGTTAATTTTCAAAAATCAATTCTTTTCCATATACCATATAAGGAATGAACAATTGGAATAGGAAATCAAAACACAGTATCATTCTCATTAGCCTCCTCCATCCCATGAGCCCCCTCCCACTGTAAAATCTAACAAAATACTTATAGAAGTGATATGAGGAAAAAGACAAAACTCTGATAAAGAAGTCAAAGATTTAAATAAATGGAGAGCTGTTTCCTGTTTATGCACAGGAAGACACAATATTGTTAAGATGTCAACTCTTCCCAACTTGATTTATAGATTCAGGTAATTCAAATCAAACTTCCATCAAGTTAGTTTGCAGAAACTGAAACACTGATTTTAAAGTTTATGTGGAAGACAGAAGACCCATAGCCAAGACAATATTGAAGGAGAAGAGCAATCTGGAAGACTGACACTACTTAACTTCAATACTTGTTATAGACCTACAGCAATCAAAACAGTATGATAATGGCAAAAGAATAGACAAATAGATCAATGGAACAGAATAGAAAAGCTCAGAATTTGACCCACACAAATATAGTTAAGTGATATTTCTCAAAGGAGCAGTCGAGTCAATGGAAAAATAGTGTTTTCAATTTGATACAGGAACAATTGGACATCACATGCAAACAAACAAACAAACAAACAAACAAAAAACAATCTAGACAGAGGCCTTATGTCTTCCACAAAATCAACTCAAATGTATAATAGGCCTAAGTATAAAACACAAAGCTATAAAGCCAACATATAACATATAACTAAAGATACCATAGGAGAATATCTAGGTAATCTTGGGTTTGGTGATGAGTTTTTAGACGTGACACCAAAGGCATGATCCATGAAAGAAAAAATTGGTAAGTTGGACTTTATTGAAATTAAGAGCTTCTGTTCTGCCAAAGACACTGTTAAGAGAATAAAACGACAAGTCACAGACTGGGAGAACAATAAGGAAAGAACTCAACTGGAAACAAGATAAAGGAGCTGAACAGATACATCATCAAAGAAGATATACAGATGGAAAATGACATATAAGAAGTGCTCCACACCATATGTTACTAAGGAAATGCAAATTAAAGCAGCAATGAGATACCACTACACACCTACTAGAATGCCCAAAATGTAAAGCACTCACAATACCAATTGTTGGAGAGAATGAGTGGCAGTAAGAGCTTCCATTCATTGCTCGGAAGAGTGCAAAATGGTAGAGTCACGTAGGAAGACAGTTTGGCAGTTTCTTATAAATATAAACATAATATTACCATATACCTGCTCCCAGGTATTTACCCAGTTGAGTTGAAAACTTATTTCCACATAAAACCTACACATGTGTATTTTAGCAGCCTTGTTCATAATTTCCCAAACTTGGAAGCAATTGAGATGTCCTTCAATAGATAAATGGGTAAACTGTGGTACATCCCTACGATGGAATCTTATTCAGTGATTAAGAGAAATGAGTCATCAAGTCACAAAAAGATATGAAGAAACTTTAAATGCATATTGCTAAATGAAAGAAATGAGTCTGTATTATTCCAACCACATGACATTCTGAAAAAGGCAAAACTATAAAGAGAATAAAAAGACCAGTAGTGAGTGAACCTTAATGTAAACTATGAACTCCACTGTATAATATATATTAATATTAGTTTATTAATTGTCACAAATGTGCCACACTAATGCAAGATGTTACTAATGGAAGAATGTGAGTAAAGGGGAGGAGTATATAAGAACATTTTGTATTTTCTGCTACATTTTTCTGTAAATCTAAAACTATTTTAGAAACCAAAGTTTATTATATTTTTAAAAGAAATATGTTAATTTCACAGACGAGAATCTAAGGCTCGGGGCTCAAAAAGATTAAGTAGCTTGATGAAAGTCACTCTGGTAGCAATTGCTGTGGAAGTAGATTACTGAGGTGAGAACTCAGGACAGAGGCTCAAAGTAGAGACTAGTTTTCTTCAGACTTAAACCAACAAAGATCAAAAAAGACAAAGAATGGCATTACATAATGGTAAAAGGTTCAATTCAGCAAGAAGACTTAACTATCCTGAATATATATGCACCCAATACAAGAGCACCCAGATTCATAAAGCAAGTTCTTAGAGACATTTAACAACACTTAGACTCCCATGAAATAATAGTAGGAGACTTTAACACCCGTTAACAATAGTAGACAGATTACTGAGAAAGAAAATTTAAAAAGATATTCAGGACCTGAACTCAGCTCTGGATCGAATGGACCCGATAAATATCTACAGAACTCTCTACCCCAAAACAACAGAATATATATTATTCTCACCACAGAGCACTTACTCTAAAATCAATCACATAATTGGAAATAAAACACTCCTCAGCAAATGCAGAAGAACTGAAATCATAACAAACAGTCTCTCAGACCACAGCACAATCAAATAATAATTCAAGACTAAGAAATTCACTCAAAATCATACCATTACATGGAAACTTAATAACCTACACCTGAATGACTTTGGATTAAATAATGAAATTAGGGCAGAAATGAAGAAGTTCTTTGAAACGAATTAAGATCAAAGATACAATGTACCAGAATCTTTGAGACACAGTGAAGGCAGTATTGGGAAGGAAATTTATAGCAATATATGCCCACATCAAAAAGCTAGAAAGATCTCAAGTTAATAACCTAATATCACAACTGAAAAAACTAGAAAACCAAGAGCAAACAAATCCCAAACCTAGCAGAAAATAAGAAATAACTAAAATCAGAGCTTAACTGAAGAAGATAGAGATACCAAAAAACATTCAAAAGATCAACAAATCCAGGAGATGGATTTTGGAAAAAAAAATAAATAAATAAAATAGACCACTAGTTAGATGAATAAAGAAGAACAAAAGAAGATTCAAATAAACACAATCAAAATAATAAGGGGGATATTACCACTGACCCCACAGAAATAAAAACAACCATCAGAGAATATTATAAACACCTCTATGCACATAAACTAGAAAATCTAGAAGAAATGGATAAATTCCTGGACACATACACCTTCCCAAGACTGAACTAGGAAGAAATTTAATCCCTCAATAGACCAATAATGAGTTCTGAAATTGAGGCAATAATAAATAGCCTACCAACCATAAAAAGGCCAAGACCAGATGGGTTCATAACTGAATTCTACCATATGTACAAAGAAGAGCTGGTACCATTTCTACTGAAACTGTTCAGAAAAATCCACAAGTCATTCTATGAGGCCAGTATCACCCTGCTACCAAAACCTGTCAGTGATACAACAACAAAAAAGAAAACTTCAGGCCAGTATCCTTGAAGAATATTGATACAAAAATCCTCAACAAAATACTGGCAAATCAAATCCAACAGCACATCAAAAAATGTATTCACCATGATCAAGTAGACTTCATCCCTGGGGTGCAAGGTTGGTACAACATACACAAATCAATAAGTGTGATTCATCACATAAACAGAACTAAAGAAAAAAAAACCATGTAGTTATCTCAATCGATGCAGAAAAGTCTTTCAACAAAATTCAACATCCCTCATCTTAAAAACTCTCAATAAACTAGCTATTGAAGGAACACACCTTAAAATAATGAGCCATATGTGGCAAACCCACAGCCAACATCATACTGAATGGGCAAAAGCTGGAAGCATTCCCCTTGAAAACTGGCACAAGATAAAGATGCCCCCTCTCACCACTCCTATTCAACAAAGTATTAGAAGTTCTGGCCAGAGCAATCAGGCAAGACAAAGAAATAAAGAAATAAAGGGCATTTGAACAGGAAGAGAGGAAATCAAACTATGCCTGTTTGCATATGACATGATTCTATATCTAGAAAACCGAATAGTCTTAGCTCAAAAGCTTCTCTTGTTTTTTCTTTTTGAGGCAGAGTCTCACTATGTCACCCAAGCTGGAGTGCAGTGACGTGATCTCGGCTAACTTCAACCTTCACCTCCCAAGTTCAAATGATGTTCATGCCTCAGCCTCTGGAGTAGATGGAATTATAGGCATATGCCACCATGCCTGGCTAAATATATATATATATATATATTTTGTATTTTTAGTAGACACAGTGTTTTGCCATATTGGCCAGGCTGATCTTAAATTCCTGGCCTCAAGTAATCTATCTATCTTGGCCTTCTAAATTACTCATATCACAGACATGAGCCACTGTGCCTGGCGCAAAAGCTTCTTAAGCTGATAAACAACTTTAGCAAAGTTTCAGGATACAAAATCAGTGTGCAAAAATCACTAGCATTCCTATACACCAACAACAGGCAAGCCAAAAGCCAAATGCCAAAACAGGAAAAAACTCCCACTCACAATTGCCACAAAAAGAATAAAATACCTAAAATACAGCTAACAAGGGAAGTGAAAGACCTTTTTAAGGAGAACTACAAAGCACTGCTCAAAGATATTGGTGATGACACAAACAAATGGAATAACATTCTATGCTCATGGATAGGAAGAGTCAATATCATTAAAATGGCCATACTGCCCAAAACAATTTATAGATTCAATGCTATTACCATTAAACTACCATTGACGTTCTTCACATAACTGGAAAAAACTATTTTAAAATTCGTATTAAACCAAAGGAGATGGCTGTGCCTTAGTCAGGAGTAGGCCTAAGTGACCTTCTGGCACAGCAGCATGACTCAGTGGGTTTGGAGTACAGGCACACAACTGTGCACATTATGTAACCACACCACATAAGGCACGTTATGCAACCACTCACAAGAGCTCATGCTTGGCTCAGAGCCACTATTGTCTGTAAAAGGTATAACTATCCTGCTGACGCTGTACATACAGCATGCACCCAGAAAGAAAATAAAGCCATGTTGCAAATCCCTACGATTCCTTAAGCGGTCTTTCAGGTACCTGCCACTCACACACCCATTCTCCTTGGACCTCAGCTTGGGCTAGAACCTGACACTTGGCGTAGTCAGCAGGATCCCAAGGTGAGTGAGCCTTTGGCACCGCGGATTCTGGGTCGACCATGTGGCCACAGCATGGGTTGTTGTACCTGGTGGTAGCCATACTGCAAGGATGGGCCCCGGTGGAAACCTGGGCAGTGGTGGGTGGGTCACCCATGAGTGTGGAAAAGGCGCTGAAGCAGCTGGAAGCACAGAGCACTGAGAAGGAGCAAGCCTTTGCCAGCAGAGTTGGATGGGCGTTTTTCACTATGCTAGGAGGAGTACATACCCAGTCCTTGAGGGATACAGCTCAGGCAAGGGACCTCTAGGCACAGGCGGGGTGCATGGAAGCCCCGCTACAGAGCTTGGAGAAAAAATTAGAGGCTGCCCTGAATGCAAGCCTGGGCCTGCCGTCTTGGCTGGAGGTCCCCACTCAATCTGATACTGAGGAGGAAGAACCCCCGTTGCAGGCTCATTCAGTGGTCTGTCAGAAAGTAGATCATGAACAGCCAGTGGGGTCCCGAGGGTGGCAATATACACTTCATAGGCAATATACACTTCATATATTGCCTATACCCCAACTGAGTTATGGAAATTAGGCAAGCAGTGCCACCAGCGTCCAGGGGAACCCCTGCCTGCCTGGGTGCTTTGTCTGTGGGATGAGGGAGTATATAGTATCTCCTGTTCTGCCTCTGAGATGGAAAAGCTGGCCTCTAACATGACTCATTCCTCCCTCTGTCAGCGGTTGCAAGTGAGCAGGCAGTTAGCAGGAGGGCAAGGTGACCACACCCTGATTCAGTGGCTATGAGCAGCCATATGGACTGTGTGGAACGATGCCAGGGAAATACCCAAAACTGCGAGTAAATGGCAGCCGTACGTCGATTTGGTGCAAGTCATCTGGATGATGGGTATGCGACAGGCTGTCTGACCTGAATACCCAAGGGCCAAATGATGAATGTTTCACCCCCTAAATGAGGGATCTCATGCTGGATTCTGTGCCCCTGAGTGCCTTTGGCTCTCTAGCTGCTGTCCTCACCCTGTACACAGGCCACCGCATACATGAAGTGACCACTGTTATGGTAGCTCTTGGGAAAGCAGAAGGTGGTCAGCAGGGGTCCACACCGTAAAGAAGGGGAAGGTGCCCTGCCTGCAGAGGGCTCCCCATGGGAGAAAAGGGGACCCCAATGAGTGACACGCTTACAGAGGTGGATAGCTTTCATCTTGGCTGGGGTTGACTGAGAGAAAATTGATAAGCAGCCCACGGAAGTACTGTTAACTATGTGGAGGCAGTTGTCTCCAGAGCAGCAATTCTAGAAAATGCCCAAGGCGGAGAAGGACATTGCTGTGTGACCCAGTCTTGCCCAGGCGCTCCAGCTCACAGACTACTTGCTACAGCCAGGCAGAAATGTAGAGCCTTTTCTGTTTGATTAGAGAACTGGCTGATGTGCTCTGTTTGAGGGGGACACCAGACGACCAGAGGCCACATGTGGAGTTGGCAATCCTCTGGTCCCCCACCAATGTACAGTGGATGTTGGTGCTGGTAGATACTGATGCAGATTGTAGCCTTGTTTATGGGAACTTGGATAAGTTTCTGGGCAGGGCTGCCTACATTGGTGGTTATGGAGGCCGGTCAGTGAAAGTGAAACCTGTATCTCTGTACCTATGTGCCTCGGCACTGGCTACTTGGTTCCTCACTTACACACTATGTATGTCTCCCCCGTACCTGAATGCATTCTGTGGGTGGACATTTTACATGGCTTGGTATTACAAACCATGGCCAGGGAATTCAGACACCAAGTGTGTGTGGTGAAGTTGGTGCTGTGTGGACATATGCATCACCAACCTCAGGTCCTGCCACAACCCCGACAGGTTACTTCCACACATTAATACCATTTGCCAGGTGGGCATATGGAGATAGCTGAGACAATTAAAAAGCTGGAGGAGGTGAAGATAGCGCGTGGTATCCACGGCCCCTACAATTCTCCAGTGTGGCTAGTTAGAAAGCCTGATGGAACTTGGTGGATGATGGTGAACTATCGGGAATGGAATTAAGTAACATCCCCTTTGCATCAATCATGGATTTGATGGACCATTTGATGATGGAACTGGGACAGTATCACTATGTAGTGGACTTAGCCAATGCATTTTTCTTCATCGACATCGACATCACTCCTTTTCCGCCTTACGTGGAAAGGGCAACAATGGACTTTTACAGTGTTGCTGTAGGGCTACGTGCATAGCGCCACCATATGTCATGGTCTCATTGCCATGATTTAGCCATCTGGCAAGGTCCAAAAGTGGTGTGCTTATTCCATTATATTGATGATATTATGTTAACCTCTGATTCTCTTGCAGATTTAGAAGCAGTGGCTCATTTGGCAGCATGTAGTTGGGGTGTCAACAAATCCAAGGTCCAAGAAATCCAAGGTCCAAGGTCCAAGGGTCTAGATTATCTGCCAAATTCTTGGGAGTTATCTGATTAGGTAAGACAAAGGCCATCCCAGAGGCTATCATTGTTAAAATTCAGACATATCCTAATCCCACCATAGTGAAGCACTTACAAATGTCTGTGGGCCTTTTGGGATATTGGCAGGCATTTTTGCCCCATTTAGCTCAAATGACAAAAACGTTGTATCAATTAACAAAGAAGGGAACTACCTGGGATTGGGATGGTGCCACTGAGACCACCTTCCTGGGAGCCAAGTGGGCTATTCAGCTGGCAGAAACCCTACGGGTAGTTGACCAGGGGCATCTGTTTGAGCTGGGTATGCACGTGGTCACAGATGGTTTCTGCTGGGGCCTATGGCAGGGCACGGGACACTTGAGAATGTCAGTAGGCTTTTGGTCTCTACCAAAAAGCAGCTGAGCTCCATTATACCTTGATACAGAAACAGCTAGAAGCCGTATATGTAGCTCTTCAGGCTTGTGAGAATGTGACAGCTCAGGCTTCAGTCATCATGTGTACAACTTACCCAATAGTGGGATGGGTGTGTTCATGGGTAATGACCCCCTGCACTAGGATAGCACAGACATCCACTTTAGCAAAGTGGGGTGCCTACTTAGAGCAACAGAGTACTCTGAATACAAATCCCTTAGCAGTAGAACTGCAAGAGGTCTTGGGACTATAGTCCTAATGCAAGAGAAGGCCATGGATCAGCTTGAGGTACCCGTGGACCCTGAGCCATCATCATTCAAAGAAGGGCACCCCCTCATTTCTGATGGAGTGTGGTACACAGATGGGTCTAGCGGAGGTGCTACTCCTGCCTGGACCGCTGTTGTAGTCCAACCTAGTACTGACACCATATGGTTTGAAACCAGGTGAGGGCAGCGTAGCCAATGGGCTGAATTTAGAGCAGCATGGATGGTAATCACCAAAGAGGAGACTCCTGTGGTAATCTGCGTGGATAGCTGGGCAATCTATTGAGACTTGACCTTGTGATTAACCACTTGGAAAATACAGAAATGGCTAGTTGGCCACTGACCCATTTGGGGACAAGTCATGTGGAAATACCTCTGGGAAATGGGTTATTAGAAGGATGTGACTATTTATCATGTGTCAGGCCATATGTCTTTGGCCACCCTGGCAATGATAAGGCTGATGCCTTAGCCAAGGTCCAATGGTTAGAGTTGGCACCTACACGAGATGTGGTCTTGTGGCTACACTGGAAACTGGGACATGCGGTGGATAAACTGATGCAACAGGTCAATAAGCATTGACCTGTCTGTCCCTGCCCACACAAGATATTTGGGAGGCTTGTCAGAAGTGCCTAGCGTGTACTCAGGCATACCCTAAACAGAGGCAGCTGCCCAGTGTTACACAACAAGTGACAATAGGGTGAGTGTCCTTGACAAAGTGGCAAGTAGACTACATTGGGTCGCTGCTGAAGTCACAAGGGTATACGCATGCACTAACAGCTATGGACATGGCCACAGGCCTGTTGTTCACCTACCTTGGAGGATGGCTGACCAACAGCATACCATCTGGGCCCTGCAACACTTATGTACCCTTTATGGTCGCCCTCTCGCTGTTGAGAGTGATAGTGTTGAGACATTTCACTGTACAACAGGTATAACAATGGGCACAACAAATGGACATAAAGTGGGGATTCCATGTGCCGTACAACCCACAAGCTGTGGGTATGATTGGGCTCTTGAAGAATGGGTTACACTTGCATGTCACACCCCCATCTTTGCAGGGCTGGAGTTCAGGGCTGGAGTTCAAGGCTGGACCTGGTGCTCCAAACCTCGAATGAATGACCACAGAAAGGTAGCCAGGCCCTGGTGGAGGCTTTGTTACACCAGGCCGCCACCCCCATTCAGTTGCAGATGCACACTAAAGATGACCTCCTCCAACCAGGTATGGGAATGAATGGTAACCTGTTGTTGCCTGCCCCAATGCCCCTTAAATGCAGGGGAACAGAAAACCTGGCTGTGGCCATGTTCTTTCCAACCCTCCCATTGCCGGTGGTTGGCCACTGTAGCTCCACGGGGGAGGGCCTACAGTATGACTTGCATGTCACTCCTTGGGTGTTCAATACATGGCCCCCATGGTTGACTGTTTGTGGGGGAACAGTCAGGAAGGGTACCCTTCTCCAGGGGACATATGTACTCTCTGTATGGTCTATTATGTGTTCCCCCATGACTTTGCACAAATATGGGACCCAATGGAACCATGGGGAGCTGAGAAAGTGTGGTACCATAGCCCAGGGCAGAAGCCCTAGGTGACTGCATTGTTATCCAATTCCTCAAGTGTTGTTTCGGTTACCCACCACTTGCACACCTACTCCCCTTGGACTTCAGCTTAGGCTAGAACCTGACAGAGCCCAAATAGCCAAGGCAATCCGAAGCAAAAAGAACAAAGCTGGAGGCATCACGCTACCTGACTTCAAACTATACTACAGGGCTATAGTAACCAAAACAGCATGGTACTGGTACAAGAAAAGACACATAGACCTACGGAACAGAATAGAGAACCCAGAAATAAAACTGCACATCAACAACTATCTGATCTTTGACAAACCTGACAAAAACAAGCAATAGGGAAAGGATTCCCTATTCGATAAATGGTGCTGGGATAACTAGCTAGCCATATGCAGAAACTGGACCCCTCCCTTATACCATATACAAAAATTAAGATGAATTAAAGACTGAAATGTAAAACAACAAACTATAAAAACCCTTGAAGACAACCTAGGCAGTAGCATTCAGGACATAAGCATGAGAAAGGTTTCGTGATGAAGACACCAAAAGCAATTGCAACAAAAGCAAAATTTGACAAATGGGGTCTAAACTAAAGAGCTTCTGCACAGCAAAAAACTATCAACAGGTAAACAGATAACCTACAGATTGGGAGAAAATTTTTGCAAACTATGCATTTGACAAAGGTCTAATATCCAGCATCCATAAAAAAACTTGAACAAATTTACAAGAGAAAAACAAACCACTAAAAGGGCAAAGGGCATGAACAGACAAAGGATATGAAATGGGCAAAGGACGTGAATAGACAATTCTCAAAAGAAGACATACATGTGGCATATGAATACATAGTATGCCATGCATATAAGCATATGAATAAAAACTCAACATCACTAATCATTAGAGAAATACAAATTGAAACCATGAGAAGACACCATCTCACATCAGTCAGAATGACTATTTTAAAAAGTCAAAAAATAACAGATGCTGGAGAGGTTGTGGAGAAAAAGGAATGCTTATACTCTGTTGGTGGGAGTGTGAATTAGTTCACTCATTGTGGAAGACAAGGTGGTGATTCCTCAAAGACCTAAGGTCAGAAATACCATTTGCCCCATAAATCCCATTACTGGGTTTATACCCAAAGGAATGTAACTTGCTCTATTATAAAGACACATGCATGTGTATGTTCATTGCAGCACTATTTATAATAGGAAAGACATGGAATCAACCTAAATGCCCATCAATGATAGACTGGATAAAGAAAATATGATATGTGTATACATGGAATACTATTTAGCCATAAAAAAGAATGAGATCATGTCCTTTGCAGGGACGCGGATGGAATTGGAGGCCATTATCCTTAGCAAACTAACACAGGAACAGAAAACCAATTACCATATGTTCTCATTTATAAGTGGGAGCTAAATGATGAGAACACATGGACACATAGAGGGTAACAACATACACTGGGGCCTATGAGAGGATGAAGGGTGGGAGGAGGGAGAGGGTCAGGAAAAATAATTAATGGATACTAGGCTTAATACCTGGGTGATGAAATAATCTGTACAACAAACTTCCATGACACACATTTACCTATATAACAAATCTACACATCCTGCACATTTACCTCTGAACTTAAAATAAAAGCTAAAAAAAAAAAAAAAAAAGGAAACCAGTTTTCTTAATTTAGGTGCACACTCATGGTATAAAGAAACTAGGCAGAAGATCTTTTACTAAACAGCTGTATTTTAATGTGATGTGAATGTAGGGTCCTGCAACCTGGTTTAACAAGCCCTCCAAATGATTCTAATATTTGCTAATGTTGAAGAACCCCTCTCCTGGACTGCTAATGGGAGGGCTAGAGCTGGAGTCAGACTGGGCTTAGGAGTGTTAGGGAAAAAAACTGGGGCAATTTATGGAACTCTGTCTGCCCCAAGAGATTCTGGATGTTACATTAAAGAACTTGAGCTTGTCTGGAGTGGGGAAGATACTAGGAGAGATATTCAAAGAATCAAATGTGTTTGGCCTAGCACAGTGGCTCACACTTGTAATCCTAGCACAGTGGGAGGCCGAGGAGGGAGGATTGCTTGAGGACAGAAGCTTGAGACCAGCCTGGGCAACATATCATAGACCTCCACTCTACAAAAAAATTTTTTTTTAAAAAATTAGCTGGCCGTGGTGGTGTGTACCTGTAGGCCCAGTGGGCTGAGACTGGAGGATTGCTTGAGCCTGGGAGGTCAAGGTTGCAGTGAGCTATAATTGTGCCACTGTGTTCCAGCCTGGGTGACAGAGCTAAGACCTTGTCTCTAGAAAAAAAAAAAAAAAAAGAAGAAGAACAAATGTGTCCGTGTCCACTTATGAAGAGTGGTGTGTGGAGTTTGGAGAAAAACACTCATGTTTACTCCCATTTCTTTGCTGCTGAGTGAGAAAGAGATATAGTGTCCTTTTCTTCATCTTTATGATTGGATATATGAAATAGGAATCCTTTATTCATTTAACAAATATTTATTGAGCGTCTTCTATATGCCATGCATTGTTTTGGCTCAGAAGCTACAGTTAGATTATAACACGCAGGTTTCATGGAGGCTTCATCTTCAAGGGGACAGGCAGAAAAATAATAAACAGATTTTTAAAAACTGTATTTACTGGGTTCTTTACCTCTAATAATGCTTGTGTGCCTGTATCTCCCCTGAAGTCTTTGTTTGAGAAACCTCACAGGAGACCCCCTCCCTTTGTAACTCCATGTGAATGTGCTGTGTTGTTCTGTAGGTCTGGGGTGAGCAGATGTCCAGCATCTTCTTCCATGCAGAGAAGAATTATGTGCTTGAGTTGTTGCTGAATTCATTCTCCATGTGAAGAAGAATGTACATTTCATGTTGTTTTGAATATTGAATGACAAAAAGGAAAAGAAAATAAACCATACAAAAATAACTGCATGACATTAATACTAAGGACTTAAACTCGCCAAAACAAGGAAATTCCAATTTAAGGCCAAATACTCAAGACCACACTGCTTTTTCAGCCGTACTGATGTGAACTATTACTAACCAGGATTCTTTCTTCACCTGGTGTTTCCTTGGCTTGTCATTTTGATGCTCAGCAACTTAGTCAACTACTCAGGGAGAAATTATCCCCATTCATTCAGGTTATACTCTGTTTTCATTGCTGGGGTTGGTATTTAGAATTTTTACTAAGCAACTTCAAAAAGAAGAGTTTGTTTGTTTCAACTTTGTTTGAAAGTTGATCTTCCTTATTAAAAGTCATGGCATTGCAAAACCGAAAGATAAGAATGGATTTCAAGATTTAAAAAACATTTCCATTCTAAATAAAAGTCAAAGAAACACAAGGAATAAAACTCCTCCCACCACTATGAAAAAAAGGAGGGTATTAGGGAAATTGTGGAGGGAGTATAAAACCCTGAGCCTTGTAGCAGTATGAACTGGAGTATATCAGGAATTTCCAAGGACAAACATGGGCTCTCCCAAAGAGAAGTCAAGGAATCTTTATCCCTACTATTATAGTTTTATCTCCTGACTTGCTAAATCTACTCAAACCTAGCTTTCCCAAATTCTAAATCAGTGGCTTTCAAATTTGACTGTACTTTAGAATCCCATGGAGAGTGTAAAAAATCCCAATGTCCAGGCCACACTCCAGACCAATGATATTAGAATTTCTAAAGGTGGGATTTGGGCATCAGAATTTTTAAAGCTCCTCAAGGGATGCCAATAGGCAGCCAAGTTTAAGAACTAGTGCTCTAAATAACTAGCTAATGATAAGCCTCACACTAAGCAGCCATTTCCCAAATCCAAAATAATTTTTCTGTGTCAGAGAAAGATGAGTGAGTGGAAGTAATTGATGTGGTTTTTCATACCTTTCCATCTGATGGGGTGAGGAGTAAAGAAGGATCAGGAGAGATTTGACACTACTGATTAAAAACAGGCAAATATATACTTAATAAATGTAAAGCAGAATGTGGGCCAATTGGTTGTTCTTCTTGGTAGGAACATATGCTGGTCACACTAAGTGGAAGAAATTGTGAGGCTTGTGGAGATGGGGACTTAATATTCAGCCCTATAATATCATTCCACAAGCTAAGAACACTAGTGTTGGGAAATACCATGAATCCATTGCAGGTGTGATTTGTCACCAGGTAAACAAGCGAAGTGAGGAGCAGAAGTACATCATGTGAGTGCTCTGTGCTGGCTGCTGACAAGTTCACGGTGAATGTCCAGAAAAACAAATAACAAAAAAATTGCTGAGTTCTTCTAGTAGAGGTGTGAATTGAAGTGAATGAGAGAAGTATTTGAGCAAATAGTAACTTTCCTAGTATTTTGTGGTAGACTACCAGGGAGTATGTTATTATTGATAATAAAAGGAAAAGGATGTGGTCATAGTATAAAGCCTCAAATTTGTGTAGTACTTGATATTGATGATAAGAATATATTGTTGTCATAATATTGCCAATGGGTAAACTGAGGCACAGAGACTTTTTTTTTTAGGGCCTTTTCCAGGGTAGTAGGGTTGTAGGAGAATAACCAAGTCTGACTGAGGTCAGTGGTACCCACTAAATAAGTAGTGAGCACTTACTGTATGATTACACCACTGAGGAACACATTGGAGTCCTTTTGACCAATAAAAGTATTATTTTTCATACTCCCTTCCAAGAGATTGGCACCATTGGTTCCCTCAAAGTCATATTTCTATTTTGTGCTTGGAGAAGATGGCAAATGAGAATTGAGTGATTTTTCTGGTCCTTCTGAATAATCTGAATTTAAAATCCACGGATTCTCCAAAAGCAGGATTATTTAGTCCAAATTACAAGCATGCTTGAAAATAAGTTTCCCTTCATTTTGTCTTCAGATAAAAATATCTTCAGGCAGCGAGAGTAATGTAAATGACTTGTCCAAGGCAAGACTCTACACGGTGCCCGAGTCCCTAGACTAATCTTTTGTTTGTCTTCCTGGTCAACACCCTGACAATGTGGCTAGAAAATCAGGGTGATGAAACAGTTAAGAGTTGGACTGTCCTCTGTTGAAATGTAGCCCTTCCCTTTACTGTACTGATTGTGAGGCCACCAGTAAGTTCTGACATCGTCAAACCATCAGATTCTCCATCCATAAAATGATGAGTTTGTGATCAGTTTTGTACCCAGAATGCCCAGGATTGGACCTAGCATCTTAGTTGAGTAGGTACTCAACCAGTGGCAGGATTTCCTGTTGTTTTTTGTTGGGTTGTTGATTCCTGTTTAAAGAATCTGCCATAAAGTTTTACTGACAATTGATGCAATATTTCTGCATGGCAAATTTTAATAGACCCAGATTTGGCCTGATGTGTTAAATCTCCAGAATACCTGTAAATGTAAGATGTTCGTTGTGAAACCGTGCATTTGCTGTAAATTTCATTTTGGGCCCTTTATCACATGGGAAAATGGTAGTTTGATTAATAGTGAGAGCTGGCCTGAAGTCAAGTTCAACTCTCATGGTACTTTTAAGCATATATAAATTATCAAATGATGTTAAAAATAACCCCTGACTGGCTCACTAAGTTTTAAAATGAAGTACTTCAATTCAATGGAAAGAATATAAAATGCCACCAGAAGATGGTTGCAATTTCTTTTGATATTTCTATGTGTGTGGGCTGACTGATCACAAGGAGCTTAAGGTTGACTAGTTGAGCGTGAGCAATCAATCTAAACAGGAGCATCCAAGTATCTTTGTTACAGCATTCAGCCTTACATAAATTACACCAGAGGTGGAAACATTGAGCAGAGAGGAATATGTGCACTGCTTGAATATGGGGCTCTGGAGTCACAAACTGGGGGTCAAGTTCCGCTCCTGACATTTACTCATCCTCTTATCTAGGGCAAGTGTGTTATAACCATTCTCTCATGGTTATAAAGAAATAATTGAGACTGGGCAATTTATAAAGAGAAGAGGTTTAATTGGCTTATGGTCCTGCAGGCTGTTCAGCAAGCTTGATGCTGGCATCTGCTGGGCTTCTGGAGAGGCCTCAGGAAACTTATACTCATGGCAGAAGGTGATGGGGGAACAGGAACATCACATGGCTAGTGCAGGAGCAAGGGAGAGAAGGGGGAGGTGCCACTCGCTTTTAAACTACCAGATCTCCCGAGAACTTACTAATGCAAAAATAGCACCAATGGGATAGTACTAAACCATGCAAGAGAAATCCACCCTCATGATCCAGTCACCTATTACAAGGCCCCACCTCCAATATGGGGGATCTCATTTCAACACGAAATTTGGGTGGGGACACACATCCAAACCATATCAGCAAGTTACTTGTATCTTCTGATTTTGTTTCATCATCTGCAAAAATAATAGTACCTATTTCAAAAGACCATTATGGGGCCTAAATGAAAAGAAACCTATAAAAGATCCGCTACAGTAGGAGGCATATGTTATATATTAGTTATTATCATTGCTATCAGTATCATTATTATCACATTCAGGGACTCTTTCCAGCCAGAACTTCAAGGGAAAAAGAAACATATTAATTAATTTGACACAGGCTGTAATGTAGATGTGTGACTTTGAATACTTTTAGTACATTTTGCATGTGCCATTTTAAAAAAATAAGAATTATTGTCACCTTAGAAAATTATACTGTTTCATAATCATGGAAAGATCAAAGACCTCCTTCGTGATAATGTATAATCCTGTAGCTAAAATGAACATATAACAACAGATTATTGTCTCCTTTCCTTGCCTTCCTTTCGGAACTTTATTTTGAATTGTACAAAAATATAGGCCAGGCATGGTAGTTCACGCCTGTTATCCCAGTACTTTGCGAAGCTGAGGCAGTTGGATCACTTGAGGCCAGGAGTTCGAGACCAGCCTGTCCAACATGGCAAAACCCCGTCTCTACTAAAAATAAAACAATTAGCTTGGTGTGGTGACCCATGCCTGTAATCCTAGCTAATCGGGAGGCTGAGGCACGAAAATTGCTTGAACCTTGCAGGTGGAGGTTGCAGTGAGCTGAGATTGGGCCACTGCACTCTAGCCTGGGAGACAAAGCAAGACTCTATCTATCTATCTCTGTATCTTTTTTTTTTTCTTCTACCAGATGTCTTTTTCTCCTCAAGAGCGTAGCATATCCAGAGAAACCATGATAGCTCTGCAGAGAGATTCTAGTCTAATTGCTGAAGCCGGGCTTGGACTGGAATTCTTACACGCTGCCTCATGTGTCCATGGGGAGGATCCTGAAGTCCCTCATGAAGCAGGGGCAGGAGGCCATTGATAGCCACTTGAAGGCCAACCATTACCAGGTGTATTCATCTCCCAGGGCTGCTGTAGCAAAGCACCATGGGTGACTTAAAACAGCAGAAACATATTGTCTCATGGTTTTGGAGGCTATAAGTCTGAAATCAAGGCCTTGGCAGGGCCATACTTTCCTCTCCCAGCTTCTGGTAGTTTGCCGGCAGTCTTTGGCCTTCCTTGGCTTGTAGGTGCATCCCTTCCATCTGCCGTCTTTACACGGATTCTCCTTGTCTCTCTACATGTTGTCGTTCCTCTGTGTGTCGACCCCAGTCATATTGGATTAGGGCTCACACTAATGAATTCATTTTAATCTGATTACTTCTGGAAAGGACAGAAAAATATGTGACATACTCCATTGTTAGGATCAATTTCAGAAAAGGAATAATATTAATTATTGTCACAAGTTCTTACAAGTGCCGGGTACTGTGCTAAGTGCTTTTTTGTTTACATAACGGAGCCCCACACTGACAGTTGGTATATTTAATAGAATTTAATTGCCTTTAATGATGAAAAGCTTGTGACTTATAACTTTATTGACCATTTGAGTATAAAATAAAAGACCTCTTTTAAATTCTTGGTTATTGAAAACTGAATATTCTGATTTTTCCCTCCTTGATGCTATACTTGGTTACCTGGCTGGACGTATTGTTTGCACAATTTCTCGACCTCTGTTATAAGCATCTAGAAAGAGAATTGAAGAGGAAGTCTGTTTTTGCTTTCCTGACACCTGACGCACGTTGAATAATGGCCAACTGGGTATATTTAAACAATGAATACATTATTTGTGCATCTTATGGAAGCATATATGTGTTTAAACACTGTGTGACAATGTTCTCATGTATCTTATTTTTGCATTTATTTTGCAACTTCCCATTCCTTGAGGTACTTTTTTATGGTCAGGCACATATGCAGGCAAGGATTGTGTGACCACCCTTGGTTATGTATTACATCTACTGAAATTAGCTTTTTTGCTCACCCCTGGGCAACCTTTGGAAATAAGACAATAGTCTCAGTTGTTTGTTTCCTGGAGAAATGTTAATGATTAACTTCAAAAAGGAAGAATTTCTGCTACCCCACTGCCTAATTTTTCATAATTCCATCGAATTGGTGTGTACTTTATCTTTGTTTAATTTATCCCATGCAAGATATTAACCGCTGTACCACTGGTGTACATATATTTTTGGCTAAGGAGAAAGCACTACCATACCTAAAGACTTAGTTATTTCCAGTTGGGGTGATTTTTAAAATATTAAACCTTGTCAGCAGCCAGAAAATGTTGAATTCAGGCCTAGTTTTAATGGTTGTTAGATAAAGCATCAATCTGATTTATTTGGATACTAACCACCTTTGCCTGAATGCACATAATAAGTAATGTTTTCCACATGTGCCCAGCAAGTCTTTATTGGTGTACTCTAGCACAATGTGGGATACTAAAGAAATGTGAATTACCATGACTGAGCTAAGAGTTTGTAGCCCCTGAGTTTGTAGTTCAGGACATGCGTAGGTGGGCAATTCAATATGAAATTTGGAAGACAACTTGCTCTGTGCTGGATGAAGCCTTTGGCCATTAGCCATGGGCGTCTGCCTGGTATTTAGAGGGGGATGGGTCCTCTGTTGGGTTCCAGAGAGTGTCTCTGGGATAACCCAGGGTTCCTCCCTAGCTGCCTGGGCTGACAAGAGAAACCAGTTTGCTTGCCTGAGTCTTGATGTCTGAACATCTGGACTGGGGCAAGGCTAAAGGTACTAAGCCCTTTATCTGTATTGCATCTTTTAATTTGCCCAACAGCAATATTTTTTTTTAAGCAACTTCATTGCATATGATTGACATACAGAAAGCTGTACATATTTAATGTATATGACTTGATAAGTTTTGAGATAAGTTTACACCTGTGAAATCACTACAATGTATGACATAAACTTGTCTATCACTTCCAAAAGTTTTATCCTGCCCTCTTTATTTATTATTTTGTGATAAGAACAGTTAACATAAGATCTACCCTCTTAGCAAATTTTTAAGTACACAGTACAGTATTGTTAATTATAATACCATGCTGTATAGTAAATCTCTAGGACTTACTCATCTTACATAACTGAATCTTTGTACCCTTTGACTAGTATCATTCAATTTCTCCCTCCTTTCAGCTCCTGACAACCACCATTCCACTCTCTGCTTCTACGAGTTTAACTATTTTAGATTCATCATATAAGTGGTATCATGTAGTATTTGTCCTTCTGTGTCCGACTTATTTCACTTAGCATAATGTCCTTCAGGTTCTTCCATGTTGTTGCAAATGGTAGGATTTTTCTTGCCTAATGCTCAATAATGCTGTAATGAATGTGGGAGTGCAGATATCTCTTTGAGATCCTGATTTCAATTCCTTTGGATATATACCTAGACGTGGGATTGCAGGAACATATGGTACCTCTATTTTTAATTTTTTGAGGAACCTCCATAATGTTTTCCACAGTGACTGCACCAATCCACATTCCTACCAACAGTTTACAAGGGTTCCTTTTGTTCACATCCTCACCAACATTTGTTATCTTTTGTTTTGTTTTTCTGTTTGATAATAGCCATCCTAACAGGTATGAGATGATGTCTCACTGTGATTTTGGTTTACATTTCCCTGATGATTAGTGATATTGAGCACCTTTTTACATAACTGTTGGCCATTTGTATGTCTTCTTTGAATAAATGACACTCAGTTCCTTTGCCCATTTTTAAATTGTTTTTTTTTTTTTATTTTTTTCAATTGAATTATGAGGGTTTCTTATATATTTTGGATATTAACCCCTTAAGGGTTAGAAATACTTTTCCCATTCTGTAGGTTGTTTTCATTCTGTTGACTGTTTCCTTTGTGGTGCAGAAACATTTCGGTTTGATGCAATTCTGCTTGTCTAGTTTTGCTTTTATTGCCTAGTGTCATAGATGAAAGTTGAAAAGATAAGTAAAATTGACAAGCCCTTAACTAGACTAAGAAAATAAGAGAGAAGTCTTAAATAAAGAAAATCAGAAATGAAAGAGGAGATAATACAATTAATGTCACAAAAATAAAAAAGATCATAAGTAACTATTACAATTATATACCAACAAACTGTACAGCTTGGAAGAAATGGATAAAGTCTTAAAAGGATATCACCAATCAAGACTGAATCAAAAAGGGATAGAAAGACCAAACAGATTAACAACAAATGAGTTTGAATCAGTAATCAAACCTTCTAACAAAAATATCCCAGAACCAGATGGCTTCACAGGTAAATCCTACCAAACATTTAAAGATAAATCAATACCAATCCTTTGTAAACTCTTCCCAAAAATAGAAGAAGAGGGAACATTTCTTTTTATGTGGCCAGTACCGGTACTGTATCATCCTTATTCCCAAACCAGGCAAAGATAGCATTACCACAAGAAAAGAAGACTACAGGCCAATATCCCTGATAAGTATGGATGAAAAAATTCTCAACAAAGTATTAGAAAACTAAAATCAACTGCACGTTAAAAAGATCATATGTCATGACCAAGTTGGCTTTATCCCTAGGATGCAAGAATGGTTCAACATATGCCAATTAATCAATGTGATACAACACAGTAACAGAATAAATGGACAAAAATCACATAATCATTTCAATAGACGCAGAAAAAAGCACTTACAAAATTTAACATCACTTCATGATAAAACCTCTGAACAAACTAAGTGTAGAAGGAACTTATTGCAACACAATGAAGACCACATATAAAAACCCACTGCTAATATTATCCTCAATGATGAAAACTTGAAAGTTTTTCCTTTAAGATCTGGAACAAAGCAAGGATGCCCACTCTCACTATTCCTATCCAACATAGTCCTGAAAGTCCTAGCCAGAGCAATTAGGCAAGAAAAAGTAATAAAAGTCATCCAAATTAGAAAGAAAGAAGTTAAATTGTCTGTAGTTTAGAGATGACATAAACTTATATGTAGGAAACCTGGAAGACTCCACAAAAAAACTGCTAAAACTAATTAAAGAATTCCATGAAGTTGCAGGACATAAAATCAATGTGCAGAAGTCAGTCATGGTTCTATACACTCACAATGAACTACCTAAAAAAATTAAGAAAACAATTCGACTTACAATACCATCAAAAATAATAAAATATTTTGAAATAAACTTAGTGACAAATATGAAAGACTCATGCAATGAAAACCATAAAACACTGATGAAAGAAATAAAGTAAACACACAAAAAATGGAAAGATGTCGGGTGTTCATGTATAGAAATAATTAATATTGTTAAAATGCCCATACTACACAAATCTGTCTATAGATTCAGTGCAATCCCTATCAAAATCCCAATGGCATTTTTTACAGAAATAGAAAAAATAATGTTAACATTCAGATGGAAGTACAAAAGACTCTGAATAGCTAAAGTTATTTTGAACATGAAGAACAAAGCTGGAAGTATCACATTTCCTGTTTTAAAATATATTACAAAGCCACAGTAATCAATGCAGTATGGTATTGGCATAAACATAGGCATGCAGACCAATGAAACAGAATAGAGAGCCCAGGAATAAACCCATGCATATATGATCAACTGATCTTCAACAAGGGTGGCAAGAATACACAATGGAGAAAAGATAGTCTCTTCAATAAATGATATTGGGAAAACTGGATATGCACATGCAGAAATATAAAATTGGACTTTTATCTTACACCATGCACAAAACTCAACCCAACAGGACTATCAGGTAGTTACTATCATTCTTTCCCATTTTATTATAAGGAAATTCAAAGCCAGAGAGGTTAAATGCCTCATCTTTGGTCACATAAATAGTAAATGATGGAGTAGAAATTTGAATCCTGGCAGTTTGGCTCCAGATACCCCTTTGTTTGGGGTTAGCTCTTTATATAATTTCTTAGAGACACTGCATGATGTAATGCAAAAGACATGTGCTTTATATATAGACAGCCCTGAATTTAAATCCCAATTCCACACATAGTGGCCGAGTGTTTTTGAGTTTATTATTTAATCTTTCTAGGCTTTAGTTTTCTCCTCTGTAAAATGGAGCTGCTATGATACTTAAAAAACACAGTTATGCTGCTAGGCTGCCATTGCTCCATTTGATGCTTCTCAGAAATGGGACCTTGGCCGAGCTTCCAGGAGTTTTGTTTCCCTTTGAGAAGAGGTAAATTTATTCAGATATCTTCCTTTTGAGTACCAAGGGCTGCATCTGCTTTAGACCAAAAATAATACCTTGAGATTGGAAATGTTTCAGTAACATTATTTATGTGTTTTATTGAAGCAGAGGTTACAATTATTAGCGACACCAGGAATTTCAGACATTTAAACACAGTCTTGACATCTGCAGAGCAAACCACGTCCCTGCGCAATTAGTTTATCTAAATACCTTCCATCCAAGCCCTAAACTAGAGCCAGCCTTTGTAGGTGGTGGTCCCTTTGAGGACAGACTCTCCACCGTGCTGTCCATGGCAGACAGACAAACCTGGAACTCTGCTGTGGGTTGCAGTAAAGGTGACTTGGGACTATTAGCAAGTAATTTGCTACTTGGCTTGGGTCACTTCCTAGTCACTGCCAATTTGGCTAGGTTATCCCAACTGCCTGTTTGAAGCTGACCTTAAGGATTCCAAAGAATTAAAAACAGCATTTTCCTTTCCTGAGAGTTCATTCCTTTTATCACACGATCTCTTTATAGCATCCATTTCAGCCAATCTCTTGTAACCCAACATCTGCACAAGAGAAGGAAACATAAACAAAAAACAGCCTATCCTTTAAAGCCTCAAAATCTTACCTCTAGTCATAGGCTCAGCATACTTTTTTGTTGTCATTTTTGTGTATTTGTTTTACTAAAACAATAATTTTAAATAAAAACTATAATACCTTTTAAATTTGAGGTAGGTGATCAGACTGGATGGGCATACTGTGTTACTAGAGAAGGTGAGTTAGATTACTTTTGAAATGAGAATACCTCACTTAGTCCTCATAACTATTAGGATGTAGGTATTATGATATCCACTTACAGATGAGGAATCAAGACTTGCAGAGAGCAAGCCATGTGTATGTGATCATATATGGGTGGTAGGGCCAGGCGCTGAACCAGGGTCTATGTCATTCAAAGTCTATAGTTTTCCAGCTACTTTTGCTTAAATTTTAGGAGAGGCAAAAGTAATGCTTTCAGCTTTAACTGCCTCCCAAAACATGTTACCATATTGACAGACTCTGACAGGCTAATGTTTATTGTTGTTTTACATCTGTCTATTCTTACTTAAATAGTAAACATTTAATTGGGCCAATCTACAAGTTGCTAACATAATTGCATTCAGCAGGAAGTTGTGGAGTGTTCCATACACTGCATCGGGAGATATGAAAAACATTTTCAGGAGTCAGGCAGAAGATGGGAGCTGCTGAAGATGTTAAGCAGGGGTGTAGTGTTAACCTACTTGAGGTTTGGGAAGTTGATTGACAGTAGTGCGGACAGTAGATTAGAAAAGGACTGAAGATAGGTCAGTTCCAAAGGCATTTTCTGTCCAGGCCAAGAAGTCATGAGGGTCTGGTCAATACCTTCTCACCCCAAAATTAAAGAAAAATATCTTAGACTAACCCCTTCAGTGACTTAATGCGTTGGGTGGGGTTTCTTAGAAAACAGTCCCAATGGAGTCTCTCTCTTTTGCTGCCTCTCTCACTCCAGCATCTGGGGAAGGAACAGTTTAGCTTTGGAGTACTGCCTTCCTTTTTAAAGGCCTAACTCATCTGGCGATGGAGGCAGAAATTTCATGTTGGAGAAAAAGGGAACCATAACAGACTGCTAGAGGAATTGTAAATTAGTTCATCCACTGTAGAAAAACAGTGTGGTGATTCCCCAAAGACCTAAAATGAGATCTACTGTTTAACCCAGCAATCCCATTACTGGGTACGTACCAAAGGAATATAAATTGTTTTATCAAAGACACATGTATACATATGTTCATTGCAGCACTATTCATAATAGCAAAGACATGGAATCAGTCTAAATGCTCATCAATGGTAGACTAGATAAAGAAAATGTGATATCTATACACCATGGAATACTATGCAGCCATAAAAAAGAATGAGATCATGTCCTTTGCAGAAACATAGACGGAGCTAGAGGCCATTATCCTTAGCAAACTGACATAGGAACAGAAAAGCAAATACTGCATGTTTTCACTTATAAGTAGGAGCTAAACAATGAGAACACATGGACACGTAGAGGGGAACAACAGACAGGGCCTGTTGGAGAGTGGAAGGTGGAAGGAGGGAGAGGATCAGGAAAAATAACTAGTGGGTACTAGGGTTAGTACCTGGGTGACAAAATAATCTGCATAACAAACCCCTATGACACAAGTGTACCTACATAACAAACCTGCACATGTATCCCTGAACTTAGAATAAAAGTTAAAAAAAAAGAAATTTCATGTTGGATTACTAGGAGCTGCATCAGTGAGAGCTGAGGCCCCCTGAATGAAACAACATGACCTACTGAGAGCTGTGCAGCTCAAATGGCTGAAACAGAAGAAAAAGACGAGGCTTGCTGAGAGGTGAAACAAAGTCTAGATCACAAATGCTCTTATAGGTCATACTACAGAAACTCAGCCATATCTCTTGAGACAAGAAGGAGCCACGAAGAGGTGTAAGCCAAGCTGGTGGAGAGGTGGGGCAACTTGTGCACTATCTCATTTCATAAAGATCACTCAGGCAAAACTGGAGTCAGGGCAACCACTGAGAGACTATTGCAATAATCCTTGTGAGAATAATGAAAGCGTGAACTAAATTAGTGGTTGTAGCGAAGGGGAGGAGAGTATAGAAGTGAGAGATGTTAAAGACTTAGAATCCACGGGGCTTGATTATTGATTGGATGTGGTGTGGTAGGTGAAATTTCAGAGGAGTGCTGGGATGTCTCGAGATGACTGAATTGAATGATGACAAACACATGGCGCCCTTCACTTAGCTAGAGGACACAGGCTGCCCTCCAGCGTGCTGTCAACGAAGGGCACCGATACAAGTGATTCCTGAAGCCTCTTGCCAGGCTGTCTTGACAGTGGGAGGAGCTAGTGTGGGGGGATGGTCAGGAGCTAGGCTTGGGACTGTTGCATTTGAGATTCTGTGGGACACCCAAGTGGAGCTAAGGGTCTCGGAGGTAGTTAGGTAGAAGGAGCTCAATCTCATGGGACAGCCTCAGAGTGAAGTGCATCTGAGCACAGGTTTCAGCTGGAGAAATAAGAACGGACGATGAGATTGGCAGAAAAAAAGAAGAAAAATAAACCTAGTGATCTGTAGCTGATTTTAGAAGGAAGCATGTAAATTCTCACCAGCCTGCCTTCTGAAAATCACTCCTTTGGCAGGTGGGGCATGTACATTGAATCTTAAGCTCCAGCAACAGGAATTGCGCTCAACTGTCAGGTGCCTGGATCATTCATTCACTCTTTATCATTGCAACTTATTTTTTAAAATTCTAAATCTTTAACCAAAATGTACCAAAAATAATTTAAAATATTTAAAAATCTTTATTATTCTTGTAATCCGATTCCACTCTATCTTTTCTATCACAAACTCTGTACATAGTTTAGAAGCCATATCATAAGACATCTGGTGCTTTATTCCAGGTGTCATTCATTCATTCATTCATCCATCCTTTTTTGCATTTATTTGTCCAGTTTGGCCACTAAATATTTACTGAGCACAGTGACAGTGACAAGACCACTAACCTCATGGAGTTTACATGATAGTGGAGGGAGATAGTCAGAAAACATGGAAACAAATCAGGAAGAAAATTTCAACGTATCCATTGAAACCTTGCCAAACACTTATATTCTCTCATGAATGTATTTAAAAG
>NW_016819479.1:1157220-1170853 GCF_001698545.2 Rhinopithecus bieti | reverse complement strand
TTTTTAGTAGAGACGGGGTTTCACCGTGTTAGCCAGGATGGTATCGATCTCCTGACCTCGTGATCCACCCGTCTCGGCCTCCCAAAGTGCTGGGATTACAGGCTTGAGCCACCGCGCCCGGCCTTAGTAAAAATTTTGACATATATGCAAGTAGTAATGGATTTCTGGGCCATTTAAAGTGTATTTCCATTGTTAAATTTTCTAGAATCTGTTGACAGCTCCAGTGAATACTCAGGTGTCTTTCATTTTTTGGTTATGGTTTTTAAAAAAATTCCCTCTGCCTCCTTCCCTATTAACTCCTCCCTATTGCTTCTGGATCTGGAAAGTGAGGAGACAAGTTATCACATTGCAAGATTCCCTCAGACACTTCCTCCATTGTCGGAGAGAGAGATGCTCCTGGCATGTTGATGGAATCCACTTGTGTGTGAAAACACTCTTGCTCCCCAGGAATGCCCTCCTTGGAGCAGTGAGAGTCCATAAGGTGGAATGGACTTAATTTGCTCACTCAGCTATATTTAGGCAATTTCTTCCTTAGTGGTACCCAAATGAAGTCCTGTGAAAACAAGCCTCTGCAAATCACAGAGCCAGGTGATCGTGCATTGAGGCAGTCGGGCCAGTCAAAACTGTGCTTGATGAATGAATAATTCGAGAGTTTCTTTATAAAAGTGACGGGTTTTTAAATGGCTACCATATGGGGGCAGGCAGGTGGCTGGCAAAGGTTTCTGTCCTGCTTTTGCTAGACAGGCTGCCCTCCAGCGTGCTGTCAATGAAGGGCACCGATACAAGTGATTCCTGAAGCCTCTTGCCAGGCTGTGTCTTGACAGGGGACACTCCTGCCTGAGCAGGCGGCAGGTGCTGGACCGCACTGAGCCCCGAGCTCGCCTGCAGTTATGCTGTCAGCCTCTCATGGCTCTAATGCTTCGTGACAACTGCCTACCTGGAGTGTGATAATGGCAGAAAACCTCTGCAAAATTGATGGGGGATTTCACACAGAAGAGTGGCTTCTCATGTTATGGGAGGCAGAACACCCTGGTTCTCTTTGCCATTGGGAGACAGAAGGTTGGGTCAGGACCTGGGCAATGGTGTAGATATGAAAATCCAAATTTGCAGTCGACTTGACCTCCTCCCTGGCTCTGCATGTCACATACATTTGTTTTCTCTCAAATGCGTGAGCTTCAGCTGCTCTTAAAAAAATGTTACCAAAAGATTATCTTTGAACTGGATTCTACATGACATTAAGCAACATAGAAAGTTGACAAGAAACATAATGAGTCAATGCTTCCACTGCAGATCAAGTAGGATAAAATCCCACATTGTCTTTGGTTGCCTGGATCAAGCTGAATGTTTTGCGTGAATTATACAGCTGATTAAAGCTTATTCAGAGGTTCATAGCCAACCATTTATGCTGTGTTGCTTAACATCCCCCCTCGACACAGATCAAAACACATTTTATCCCAAACCTCTGTCATTGGCATTTGGCTCATCAAAATTATTAAAACTAAATTAAGTTTGCTTGTTTTATTTCCTGGACTTTAGGAATGAAAAAGATACAGCTAACTTAAGAGACCAAGAAGATTCTAAGTGGTAGTCAGAGAAATAAAATATTGAACCCTAACTACCAGAAACTCAAATGCAATAATGCATGGAAAGTTCATATCAAGATGCCTCAATTAACGTTAGCTTTCGTAACTTTTATTCTAAAATTATTTAATTGATAGGACTTTTGACATTTCTGACATTGCTCAGATGCTGATCATATTTTCTCTTCTTTTCATCTTGTGACTGCAGAGTTAGGAAAGAGACAGCAAAATGGTCCATTTGTGTATATATCTCTGTTAGAATCTAGTGGAGCAACTGTGTGAATGTGTGGGGTGTGCTTAAAAATGGGCACACCAGGAAACAGGCCTCTGTCGTGTCTTGTGGGTGTACTGTTCTCTGAAACATGAAAATCTTCAGGCTATTTTTAATATCTAATTGATAGAAATACTTTGTTATTCTACCATAAAGTTGAAAATGAATTATAATAAAAACATATGCCTTGAGTAAACATTTTAAAGTAAAAAATTCCCACTTCTTTCCTCTCACTGGAAATTCTTGGCGTTCCAGAACTGTCTAAGCCACAGTCCTTGTTATAGCATCTGTTAGGGAATCATTTTCAAATAGACAGCAGTGAGCCCAGTTTGAAGGCAAAGGTATTTTAAAAGATGAAAACAAAAAAACAACAACGATATCCTGGATATAAAAAATTCCCTATAGTGTTCACAGCTTTTGTACTTATTTTATTTAACAAACATTTTTATAGCATTTATTATATGCCAGATACTATTCTAAGCAGTTTTCAAATATTGATTCATCTTCACAAAACTCTGTGGTAGGTAGTTTATTAACTGCCTTTTTCAGATGAGGAAACTAAGGTAATGAAAGAATATGTGATGCATTCTGGAGTCTATGTTCTTAATCACCACACTTCCTCTATATTCAGTGTTGCAAGGCCAGCCATGATATATTTCAAAGAGTACATTGAGCTTTGAGGCTAATTTTTCCCATATGAGTTTGGGTGTCTTATAGGGTATCTTATTAAACTTCAGAGAAATTTTAATTTTATAGTTTTTTTCTGAAAAATTATTCTTAATTGGTTATTTTAACTTTGAGGATTTCAACTTTTCTGAATGTAAGAAACATTTCTTTAATATGAAAGGGGTTGTTTTATGCCTTGTCTACCCTCATTCCCTCAGATAATTTTAAAATTAAATAACGGAAAATGGTAGCCTTGACACATGACCATAGCTGTCATCTACCTCTGGGCAAACCTGCAGGATATACTCAGGTTGTATGAAACAATCTCCTGAGGTCTGGGATCCTTAAGAAGTGCAGGAATTTGGGGGAGGAGAGTTGCTGGTACAGAGGGCCAATGTTTCCAGTGCCACTACCAGAGCCTGGGGAGGAGAAAGCAGATCCTGCAGTTGCTGACTGAGACTCTAGCTCTCAGTGCAGAGGTCCTAGCTGGCTGTGGGCACTTCATGACTAGCCTCCTAGAGAAGAAATGCCAGTCTCATCTCTCACAGCCGGCCAATCTAACACTGCCCCAGGCTCCAGTAGCCCGAGCTACATGGCACTAAGGGACCCACTCAGTGTAGGAGCAGGCAAAGAAATCTCAATTACTTAAAGAAGAGAGCCCAAGCTGCCATGTATGGGGAAGGTGTAATAAAAGTAAAAGAGACTTTGAAAATCAAACAAAAACCAAGAAAGAATTTAGAATGCTATAGCCAAATTTTAGGAAATGATGAAAAGAGTAAAACAACAATTTCCAAATTAAAATAGTTTACTAGTAGAAGGGAAAAAGGAGAATCCAACCACTGAAAAATGAAATAAATAATCCATAAGATCAAATGGGTGAACTGTTGCAAATACATATCAAAGAAATGAAGCAAAAGAAATAAAGATCATGAGTGAAAAGATGCAATAAGAGACAAGGAAGACAAATTCGAGAGTTCCAATAAACAAACAATGACCATTACTAATGGAGAAAAAGGAAAAATAGAAATGAAGTAATAAATACAAGTGTGTGCACATATGTATACTTGCAGGTGTGCATGCATGTGTATGTACATGTGTGTGAATAAATCCCTGAACCAAGGAAACACTGAATTTTCAGATTGAAAGGGCTCACCAAATCTCAGGAAGGATTAAAATTAAAAATGTTCTCAAGCAAACATACCTCCCCTGCATTTTTATCTATTTTAGATGAGTACACTAAAGGAGGAAGACTTTTTTTCTGCTTTGCAAAGAAAAAATACAGTTAGTTCCAGCACAAAGCACTTTTTTCACGAGGTAGGATTGCAACAATGAACAAGACAGATCCAGTCTTTTCCTCGGAGTCCAATGCGGGAAACCAATAAGTATTAAAATGCTGTGTTAGACACACAGTAATAGAAGGAACCCAGGCAGCTGTGGGTACATAGGTGAGGACCACCTAACTCAGGCTGGAGGAAGTACAGTCTGCACCGAGACCTGGCAGAGGAGTGTGGGTTAGCCAGGAGGAAAGAAGAAAGTAATCCAGGAGAGGCAAGGGACAGCATGTTTGAAGAAACCTTGGTGGCAAGATTCTGGGAAAGCAGTTGGGCAAAGAGAGATGAAGTAGGGAGTTAAGCTGGAGCCAGATCAATTATTGCATGCTTTCTCTCTTTTGGGCACCAAACTAGGTGCTTTCATCCTCATGCTGACCATATGTTGTAGGTACAACCCATTTTTCAGATGGGGAAATTGAGGCAAAGAGAGGTTAACTAACTTGTCCAAGGTCACCCAGTTACTTAAACGGTGGTGCCAGGCAGTCTGGCTCCAGAGTCCACACCTTAGTAATGCTGACGAAGGAAGGATTTTATTTTTCAGTACTGCTTGACCTTAGGAACCGTATCTAGTGGTTTCAGACATAAGAGGATAGTCTTAGATAAGTCACCCTTACGCAGCCCTGATGCAGTAGCTGACACACATGCCTGCCTGTTGCATCTGTGGACTTATCTGAGTGCTCTTAAACCATGGGTAAATGATCCCCAGGCTGTCTTTAAGATAATTAGAAACACATGGAAAATAGTTCTCTTATATTATCAACAGCATATCAGCAAAACTTGTGTCTTAAAATGTGCATTCAATTTCTAATATTAAAAAACATAGTTAAAGCCATATGTTGGATATTATCACGCATCTTTGTAAAATTAGTAGGGGACCCATTTGAATAACCATTTTGTTTAGGTCAAACTTACTGGAGGTTGTTTTTTTTTTTTTAAGTCTTCCCCCTCCTTTGCCTCTGACCTCTCTGCAAATCTAATATGAGAAAAACTGTGTGTTTATGTGTGTATGAATGTGTGAGCGTGCATACATGGGTGCCTGCAATGGGGATGAATTGTCATAAAACAGAGTCTTCAGTTTGGAAAACTGTTATTTAGAGAGGTGGAGAAAGGGTGGGAAAATCAGCAATTATTCAAGGAGAACATAAGTTGCTGATAGTATATGATGGAATGGAAAGGACTCTTCTTTTCCTTTATTTTCAGTTTTTCTTTTCTTTCTTTTTTCAGTCTACAACTTCAGTGTGGGTTGGGGGCAGTGCTGGTCTGCTTCATCTAATCTTCTGGTTATTCTTCTGAAAGCCTAATGACCATATCATGTAGCTCTAGAAGGAAGCCTTCCAAAAATGCCCAATCAATGCTTGGGAAACTTTAATCATTATTGTTTTGCTAATTTCCCCTTTTAAAATCATCATAATTAAGTAAACTCTGAGTAGAATGGATTTCACGAGACGAGCAGTCCTCAAAAGATATGCCTTCACTATTTCCTTCTTGTTACAGAGAATGAGATCATAAAAAGAGTTACATTAGAACATTTGGGAATACAAAATGCCAAAACAATCATTTGTACTAACAGTGTCCCCTCTACGTGTTGTGCAGACATGTGTTCACAGGGGGTCTTACTGAGTACTGGGAAAAAACACATTCATATCATCAACCAGAATTTCAGAAGAGAAGAGTCCTGTGGACTCCTAAAAATTCAAAAAAAAAAATTATATTTTCTAACAAATTACTTGAATTTCCGTAGAAGCCCATAAGCAAAGAAATAGACAGCTATTGTCAAAAAAAAAAAAAAAAAAAAAGAAAAGGATAAAAGCATATTTCTGATCACTAAAAGCTTTGTAAAACATAGAGTTTAGTAAAGGTAAGAAAACAAAATCAGGAATAAACATGAAATCAGTTGATTTAGTCTGCCTTAAGTAAAATTGAATAACTAATCTCTTGATTGTAGGAGCTGAATCAGCAAATAGAAGAAAAATCCCCCAAAGAATCAACCCTATATTTACAACCCACTTGAGGTTTTTCACTCTGACAGACTAGTCACTAAGTATAGATGGTCCTCCCACTGTTGGTTTGTACAACTTTAAATTTGTCTCCTTCTTTGGTCTGGGCCCCAGGATATATTCTAGGTTCAGACTGTGTCACTTTGTGCTTTTTAATTGATGCTTCATCTATAACAAAGAGGCTAAAATTTTCCATGAGAAACTTTCCCACGCAAAAACGTTGTGGACAACTCACCTCATTGCTTAATAGAAGAAAAATAAAAAAGTCATTGGGATGAAATGCCACTTCAGTTGGCAAATTTGTGTGGGGTATCTACTTTATGTGAGATGTTCAGTTATGTGCATCAAGATAAACAAGTCATAGCACTTACCTTTAAGGCTGTGTACATTCTATTGAGGAACTGAGATAGGCTAATAATCCAGTTCAAGACAAGCATAATAAGAAAAGGAACAGGGCTAAAAAGACAAAATACAAAGCCTTGTTTGTGCACAAAGGATGGAACAAGGACAATTCCAGATGAGGGAGTCATGGAAGTAGCCTTTTCCTTAGACCCTGAGGGATAGTGTGTTAGTCCTTTTGTGTTGCTATAAAAGAATGCCTGAGACTGGGTCATTCATAAAGAAAAGAGGTTTCTATTGGCTCAGAGTTCTGCAGGCTATACAAGAAGCATGATGTTGGCATCTGCTTCAGGTGGTGATCTCAGGGAGCTTCCAACCATGGCAGATGGAGAAGGGGAAGCACTTATGTCACATAGCAAGAGAGGGAGAAAGAAAGAGGGAGGGAGAAGGTCCCAGAATCTTTAAAACAAGCAGATCTCTCGTGAACTCATTATCATTCACTACTGCAGGGATGACACCAAGTCATTTGTGAGGGATCCACCCCCATGACCCTAACATCTGCCACTGGGCCTCACCTCCAACAATGGGGATCACATTTTATCATGAGGTTTGGGGGAAACAAAACATCCAAACCCTGCCAGATGGAGAAGATTTTGAGAGGCAGGAATGGAGACTGGAAGTTTCTGAGGGAGGAGAGCACAGGTAAAGACCCATGTGGAGGAGGAAGCTGTTGGGGTTGCACTGTCATGGGTGGGAGAGGCTGGCTGAGGAATAGTGGGTTGGGGCTGTTGGTTCAGAGCCTCTCATGCCAAGCAGAGGTAGTTTTAGTAGACAACTGAGAGCTGAGTTATAGAGAATGCAGGGCTAGAAAAGACTATTCTCCTTGGTTTTAAGACAACAGCTCTGTCAAAGAAGCACAGTATATAACAGCCAGAGTGTAATTTTAAAAAGAACGCCATACTGTGCTGGTCTTCTAAAAGTAAATTAAAGGAATCAGATTCGTAACAGCAACTATCTTTTTCCTACCCTTATTTCTCCTCTCCACGATTTCCTCATTTTTAAGCTGTCAGCACTTCCTATCACCACCTCTCCTCCCCATCCCTCCACCCCATTTGGTGCAGATTTTATTCTCTCCTTCTTCACTCCCTCTTAGGCCTAGGTCTTTCATGCAGGCTGTGGAAATTTCTCTCCTGTGTTTCTTCCTTCTTCCCCCAGCCCCTCTGCCCTGTCAATCTCTGCTTATTTTGTGGAGAAATTTAATCTAGTGGTAGTTCTCTTATGCTCTGTTATGCTTTCAAGTCCAGGGAGCATAAATGAGGATGGAGAAAATGACAATGAAGAAGAAGGGATAGATTGAGAGCCCTTCAGTGGCAGAACAAAAAATAGGATTTAGCAGCAGATAACACGTGAAAAGGAGCAGGAGTCAAAGACAGCATCGGGATTTCAAGATAGGGTGAATGCTTGGCAGGTGGACAGAGAACACTGGGAGAGAGAGGGAATTCTGATTTCAGTCTCAGTGGTTGACATATTAATTCTGAAGTTGATATGAATGAATATTACACATCATAGACTTTTATGTGTCTGTTTTCTATTGCTTAGAATACCAGAAACTAGGTAATTTATAAAGAAATAATTTTTTTTACAAAATTATGAAGGCTGAGTCAAAGGTTGAGGGGCCACATCTGGTGAGAGCCTTCTTGCTGCTGGGGACTTTCTACAGAGTCCCGAGGAGATGCAGGACATCACATGGTGAGAGAGCTGAGTGTGCTGATGTGCTAGCTCAGATCTTTCTTCCTCTTCTTATAAAGCCACCAGTTCCCCTCCCCTGATAACTTATTAATCTATTAATCCATGAATGAATTAATTCTTCATGAGGACAGAGCCTTCATGACCCAATCATCTCTTGTAACACACTCCCCATCAACACTGCCACATTGGGGATTACATTTTAACATGAGTTTTGGAGAGAACAAACATTCAAATCATAGTAACTTCCAAGGAGAAAGAGTATTTTTTCTAAGTAATATTTTTCTATGTTCAGATAAAAATTTGAAAGATAAAGAGCATTTAGGATGGGCAAGATTTTAACAGGTGGCATGATGACTAAAGATACTGTGAAATGTCAGACTAAGGTATTTTGGCTACATGCAATGAGAAGTTACAGAAAAATTTTGAGCTAAGGCAGGACTTACAGTTAGATTTTTTTTTTTAGGTGAAATTTTTAAAATACAGGTTGGGAGGAGAAGAGATAGGAGTTCATGAGAAACACAAAAGGATTTTGTGTAGTAATAAAAATGTGACAGATTACAAAACTTAGTTCAGTAACAGTGGGAATGGAAAGAAAGAAAGAAAGAAATATGAAATATTTTTTAAAGGAGGCAGTGTGCCAGTTAAGAGTGTGGTTCAAGGCTGAGGAAGATCTGGTTCAAGTCCCTTCTCTGATACTTCATCACCTTGTGATTGGGGCAAATATAGTGATTTGGTATCTCTTTGAGCTTCAGTTTTCCTATCTGTGAAATGACTATTAATAGCTTACCTATTGCGTGGCACTGTTATAAGGACTAAAAACTATAAACTGCACAAAGTTCCTAGCACAATGTCATAAAACTAGTTAAGAATGCTTTTTATTACTAAAAGTACAATCTTCAATGACATAAATATCCGTGAAGAGTAGAAGAGTCAACAGGAGCAGGGACCTAATTGAATACGAATGAAAGGAAAGGGTTCACTGATGACAAGTTTTAAACTTGGGTTACTGGAAGTGAAGCTATAGAAGCAGGGAAGTCAGGAGGGGGTACCAAGAATGACAATGAGGCTAGTTTTGCCATGTTAAATGAAGAAGGTGGCCCCACCCTCTGGGCCAGTGATGGCAATGGATGCTCCACCAGCCTCTGAACTGCCTTTGGAGTCATTCTTCCCTTTCCTTGGAGGTGAACATATGTGTGTAGCCAAATAGCTCTATTGGACTGTTTCCTGCCTGTAGAATCCCTGAAGTCACTCATCCTCCCTTTATCTTGTCTCTGTACCCTTCAGTCCAAGCTGGCACTGTTTATGCTGAGATGGTTGATTGGGTCTACAAGTCACATGCCTAGTGTCTGTAGCAAAGGGTGGTTCAGCCATACCCTTGGACTTTTCTCTGGAATATACCCTTTTAATATGAGTAGGCTAGTAGGCTGGACATTTTCCAGATCCTCAACTTCTAGTTCCTTTTTGCTTCTTCAATTTATGTCTCTCCTCTTGTATTACAGGAAAAGCAGCAAGGAGACACCATGTTGCACATTCAACACTTTGCTTAGAAATCTCTTCAATGAAATATGCAAGTTCATCACTTACAACTTACCTCTTCTAATCAACAGAATACAATTTGGTCAAGTTTTTTATCACTTTATGACAAGGATTACCTTTCCTCTAATTTCCAGTAATGTATTCCTCATTTCCATCTGAGTCCTCACCAAGAAGCACCCATAACATTCATATTACCAGCAACATTCTCCTTTAAGGCAAGATAGACTTTTCCTATCATGTATCTCAAAGCCTTCCAGCTTCTACTCATTACCAATTCCAAAGCCACTTTCACATTTTGTGGTCACAGCAATGCAACACTTCCTGATACCAAATCTGTATTAATTCGCTAGCACTGCTGTAACAAAGTATGATAAACTGGGTGGCTTAAGCAATAGAAATGTATTGCCTCCTAGTTTGGGAGGCTACAAGTCTGAAATCAAGGTGTTGGCTGGGTTGGTTCCTTCTGAGGATTGTGAGGGAAGGATCTGTTCCAGGCCTCTCTCCTTGGCTTATAGATGGCTAGGTTCTCCCTGAGTTTCTTCACAGGGCATTTCCTCTATACCTCTCTCTATGTCCAAATTTCCCTTTTTATAAGAACATCGTCAGTCATATTGGATTAGGGCCCACCCTAATGATCTCATTTTAACTTTATTACCTCTATAAAAGCCCTATCTCCAAATAAGGTCACATTCTGAAATACTGGGAGTTAGGACTTTTTTTTTTTTTTTTTTTTTTTTTTTTTGAGGGACACAATTCAGCACATAATAGTGTTCAGGAGGATTTTACAATGAAATTGTTCACATGTGGGGTTTATAAATCAGCCCTGTACTTTCAGATGATTACAGTTTTTGACATTTCTTGTCTGTTTTGATGGGAGCTTTCCAGTCCAGGAGAGAGCGAGCAAAGAGATAACATTATGCCTTTTGTTGATGGTAGTAGCTTAACTTGGTGGTGGGGCCAATGAAATGGTAAAACTGATTCATTTTCCAGCCTCACCATATATGGGTCTTTTGGCTCCCAACAAAATGAGCTTCCTTTGATGAACTGCTTTTTCATTTTAGTCTTTTCTCTGCCAGAGTAGAAGCCTTTCCTGAAAGAAGCTCTTAATGACACACAGAATTTATATCTCTTAATAGAGTTTAATCACAAGACTGTCTAGTGATCTACTTCAGATTCTTTCTCATGCAACCACCAGTTTTTATGGCTATTTTAGAGTTTATGTTGGATACGACCTAATAGAAATCACAAAATATGCTTCGTATGATAGAAGAGCAACTGAGTGCTGTATGATTTTTAAGAAGGCTGTAACCTACAGCAAATTGTTTTTGTGAAATTCCAATGTATTTGTACCCTGGTGATAATATTAGAATTATTAACTTCTAAAACCTTTTCTTTTATCATGTCATCATATTGTATACTCTGTGGATGCAAAATACTCAAGTTTTCTGTGCTACCAGTTTAGTTGTTTGTTTTTCCTTTTTTATGCCCTCCTTCTTGTCCCCTTTCATTTTACATTTTACTGTGATGTACTTCCTGTTCTGTGTAAAAATGGGGCACTTGATCAGAAATACTCAAATCTATGTGCATGCACACAGGAAAGAGCCTGCTTATTATCTATGAAATCTGGATCAGATGCTTCCTGATTGTCTGCAACATTTTGTCAGACTCTCTGTGAGTCCTGTCATCTGGCACAGATTCTTTCCCTCATGGAAGGCCTTCCCAAGCCTGTGTCTGGTTTGTCAGCTCCTATCTTCTGACTGACAGAGCCGGCTTACTCTGCGTCGATCGTCACCCCCTTCACCATGCCAAGGAAACAGATGGAATGAAAGAAATAGGAATCAATAAGATGAAAAAAGTTTAATTTCCTTGGTCTTCCCACAGTATGTCACCTTCGTTCCAAAGCCAGAGTTTTTAGAGGGAGGAAATATAGCTCCTTTAAAGAAAACTAGGGGTTTATAAGCCTCTTGGTTGCTTTGGAGTTTGCTTTGCCACAGCTTGACTGTTTTCTTCTTTTCCTTTTTATTTCTTTTATAATTACAATGTTTTTTCTGAGTATAATTTCCCCCCTCATTCACTTTGTTTTGACTGCATGTTAGTTATCAAGGATGAGAAATATGAAAGAGCCAAAAATCTATGTGTGACTATGTCTAGGTTGTGAAGCATCGTGGAAAGAACACAGACTTTGAAGTCAAACAGTTGATGGTTCAAATCATGGCTCCATTATTTACAGGCTCTGTGATCTTTGGCAATTTATTTAACCTCTTTGAGCCTCAGTTTTCTCATCTTTAGAAGTGTCAATTTTATTGTGCTATTGTGAAGTTTTGCGGGGAAGGGAATTGGAGCATCTTATACAAGCCTCATACTTTGCCAGTACCCTTTAATGGTAGCCATCATTACTATTTACCTGTGGACTTCTGCAACACAGGGACAGATGTACAAGGCAATGACCATTAATGGAAAACTATTAAAAAGGTAGTCAGAAGATTTGATACTTTTTCAATTGGAAAACATAATATATTTTTTGGCACAAACTATGAGACTGATAGTAAAGTTTTAGCCACATGCTAAAAGATGGTATAGCTTTTAATGGCCCATGGGATTTTATACTTGCAAACAGTTATTTAACATGTTATTCAAATTATAACTATATAAGCCTACTGCTTCCAGGGGGATGTAAGAAAAAAAATCTAAGCACATATACACAAACACCAATTGATTGGCATTCTTGTCATTAAATTCTTTGTAAAGATGTAACTAGTTTTGTTAGAATATTTGGTTCACCAATAATACCTGAAATGATAGAGAGGACAAGGACGAGTTTCTATCAAAAATAAAAGGAAGGTGGACACTAGTTAAAGCAGTAGGGACAGATCTTAATATGTAATATACAATTGCATTAGGGAAGAAGGTCTATAGTAAACTGAACTCAACTTTGATTTGTGTGAAGGTGACTGGGTGTTTTGACAGGAAAATGAGGGAATGGGGAGGAGTAGGAGAATGAGCAGCGGGCTCAGTAGAGTCAGGGAAGTGAGAAATTACAAAGGATCGGTCAGTATAACTAGACCAGCTATGTCTGTTAGCTGGAATTATCTAAGTTAAGATTCTATTCTCCCATAGAGCCTGCAAAGCAGAGGCCCTATCCTTCTACATTTTAAAGGACTGGCTTTTAGGTCTTTGAGAAAGGCACTCTTGAGTAGTAGGAGATTAACATACATCTCAAACAGACAGAGGAAAGATTACAGTTTCAAGCCCTTTTGAGTAAATGCTCTAAGAAAGGTTGCTATAGTTGAGTACTGGCTGGAATAAGCAGTAAATTGTTTGTTCTTTGAAGGGGCCAGGCACTTTAAAGTGGGGAGGAGGGGGGCAGGGTCATCGAGGGATGTAGCCTTGAGCTCTTAGAAACCACATCAGTGTTTGCTTGAGTCTTTAATATTGGGGCAGAAGAATGGATGAAATAATTTGTATTGAGAGTCTGTAGTTCCTATAAGCCCAAGGTTAAGGCCTGAGCCTAGTTGAGAAGAGGACTCAGAGGAACTTGGCTGGAGTTTGGTCAAGGACAAAATCTTTGTCATTTCAAGGCAAGCAAAAATGTTTACTAACAAAAGCTGATGTAAATAAAAATATAATCATTTATTCATGCAGGGAATAATTTTAACTGCCAGTTATGTACCAGGCCTTGTTCTAGGCTCTGTGAAGTGTGATACTTGTCTTCACAAAGCTTATAGTCTAGAGGGTGAGAAAAATTAAACAAACCCGCCAGGCGCCGTGGCTCACACCTGCAATTCCAGAACTTTGGGAGGCCGAGGTGGGTGGATCATGAGGTCGGGGGATCGAGACCATCCTGGCTAACATGGTGAAACCCCTTCTCTACTAAAAATACAAAAAATTAGCCAGGCGTGAGTGGCGGACGCCTGTAGTCCCAGCTACTCAGGAAGCTGAGGAAAGGGAATGGCGGGAACCTGGGAGGTGGAGCTTGCAGTGAGCCGAGATCGCACCACTGCACTCCAGCCTGAGCAACATAAAAAAAAAAAGAAAAAAAAAAAAAACCCACACCATAAATTATAAATACAATTTATTCTTTACATTTGGGAAAATATTTTAACATATGCCAAAGAGAACCACGATCTATTCCTTTTTGTTTTTGGGTTTTTTTTTTTTTTTTTT
>NW_016819479.1:1130741-1156825 GCF_001698545.2 Rhinopithecus bieti | reverse complement strand
TTTTTTTTTTTTTTTTTTTTTGCTTCTTATTTTGGCAGTAATTTTAAAAGCTGGTAATATTAAGAGGACTATCGATTTGAACACTCTCATAGTCTACTGATGGAAGCACACATTGGTTTCAGCATTTCTTGGCTAGTATTTTGGCAGAATATGGGAAGAGACTTTGACATATTCATACCATTTAGTTCCCATTTCCACTTCTAGAAATCTATCCTGAAGAAGCAGAGATAGATATAGTTGTATGTAAACACATTTATCCCAGTGTTAAAATATTGAAAAACTAGAGTATAAATGCTTGATATAATGGATTATTAAGTAAGCAAAATATGTGTGTATACATATATGTAATATATGTATATCTTATATACTTTACTTAATAATCAAAGATATACGAGTAAGAGTCATGCATTGCTTAGTGAATGGGAAGCATTCTGAAAAATGCATCATTATGAGAATTTGTCATGTATGAATATTGCAGAGTGTACTTACACAACTCTAGGTGGTGTAGCCTACTACCCACCTAGGCTATATGATGTAGCCCGTTGTTCCTAGGCTACAATCTTGTACAGCATGTGACTATGATGAATACTGTAGGCAAGTATAACACAATGGTAAGTATTTGTGTATCTAAACATAGAAAAGATACAGTAAAAATATTACAATCTTATGGGACCATCATCATATACACAGTCTGTCATTGACCAAAACATCTTATGTGGTGCATGACTATAAATATAGTTTGTGTATGTATGTGTATGGAATAGACTTAACGGAAGAATCTTATTAGCCTATATTGAAGGGCCCTGTAAGAAACAGCTTTTTGAATCTCATGGTCAAATCTACCATAAGATTGGTAGATATCCTTCATTACATGTTTATAAAGACCGTCTGAAAAAAATATATAGGGAACAGAATGAAAAGCTATGTTTTGTTGAGAAATTTGTTTGTTTGTCCCCCTTCCTCAATAGTCACTTAAGTAAATTGTGTAACTGAGCAATCTTACTGCTTTGCGTTAGTTACTAAAACTGTGACAGGCTGGTAGCAGGTATGAACATTGTCATCATCTGCCTTTTGGTTTTTAAAAAATTAGTTTTATTTCTGTCTCCTTTTCTATCCTTGCTATTTTCTTTTAAATTCTCAACAGTTTTTATTTATTTTGCTATAACTGTATTTCATTGTAAACCACTTTAAATCCTTTCTGGAACAAAGTTGGGTATAAATAAATTATAGAGGATATCCCTGAAAAGAAATTTAGCAAAATTTTATTATAGGTTTCTTTGGGTGTGGCACATGCCACCATGTGTGTGTGTGTGTGTGTGTGTGTGTGTGTGTGTGTGTGTAGGATGTTAAAGTGCTTTTAATTATCTTTAAATTTTTCCAAGTTATTTCTATAAGAAACATGTGTTTTCAAATATTGTTTCATAAATGAAACTCACTGCTCAAAGTGCTTTGTAAACTGTAAAATGTAATAAAATAAAAGAGATTTCTATTTTGTGACTAAAATTATTAGTTATATGTTTAGTGGACTGCATGTAAAGTCACATGAATTTAGGCATCTGCTTAACTTATACTCAGGCTTTGACTTGGCATGTACATATTTTGAAGGAAAAGTATAATTCTAATACTATTATCATTAAACAACTACTTTGTGTTCCTCAGATATACAATATTGCATGGAATTAAAAGTAGAAGCAGCTGGGCTCGGTGGCTTATGCCTGTAATCCCAGCACTTTGGGAAGCCGAGGCAGGTGGATCATGAGGTCAGGAGATCAAGACCATCCTGGTCAATGTGGTGAAACCCTGTCTCTACTAAAAAATACAAAAAAAAAAAAAAAAAAAAAAATTAGCTAGCCATGGTGGCGTGTGCCTGTAATCCCAGCTATTTGGGAGGCTGAGGCAAGAGAATTGCTTGAACCAGGGCTTCAGAGGTTGCAGTGAGCTGAGATCGCACCACTGCACTCCAGCCTAGTGACAGGGCGAGACTCTGTCTAAAAAAAAAAAAAAAAAAAGAAGTAGAAGCAAACTAGATGTGGTAAAATACATTCTACATACATTCTACATACATTTAAACTTCATCTGGGTGAACTCTGATAGCTAGAAAGTCAGTCTGATAAACTGACAGGATTTTCTTTCTTTCTTTCTCCTTTTATTTTTTTTTTAAAGTTGTTTCTCTAGTTGGATACTTCAAGGATTTCAGAGTGCTTAAGAGATGTATCAGAATATTACCTGTCCTTTGTGATGTCCTTAGCATCATAAGTTTTTCCTGCTGAGACCACTAATTAAAGGCAGCCACCCTGTGTACGTAAACAGGCTTACTTGTCTCAATCCCTTGTCAAACTGCCATCTCAAAGTTTCCTTTTCTCTCAAAAGCCTCTGCCTCGCTCCAACATTCTGCTCTTTGAGTCTTTCTTTTGATGCCCTTTGGTCTCCACATTGTATCTTGTGGCTATACCATGAATAGCTATTCTTTGAACCTCTTCCTTAGCTGCTGATGGCTCAGCTGTGCACAATTTAGGGTTGTGCAGGATATTAAAGGGTGGGCAGCATCTTTAGAGTGATTCATGGACCTCGTCATAAGTAACAATAAGTGTGTGAGGAGGGAGTTGGGAGTCGAGTACCACAGGAATCTTCACTGGGTGGCAGGTGTTAAGAGGCCTGAGGAGGTGGATGAGGATTTTTATTATTATCTTACTAGGCTTTATGTTGGGTGGTTGTGCTTCCATAGAAATGTTCACAATGCTCTTATTGCTTGAATCAAGGTTAAATAGACAAATACATAGTAATGTCCCTGGCCTCTTAGTTAAAGCTCTCCTTAGGTCCTTTCTAACAACCAGCCACATAGAACAATATGATTTCCCTGGGTTTATAATGGTCAATAGCTATTGAATTCATGTAAGAATTTCAATTGGGATATGCTCTGCCAAATATTTACAGTATATGCTGAAAAGAAGGATTTACATGTTTCTTTTGATCTTCAAATATATGTGTGTGTGTGTGTGTGTATATATATATATATTCCTTTTTATTTATTTTTTATTTTTTAGGGGGCTTTCTGGCAAAAATTGGAAAGCCTGCTAAACAAATTTTAGAAGAGCCGTAACACTATATATATACACACACACACAGACATATATATATAATATATATGGTAAAAATTAAAATAACATACATAGTCTCTACTAAAATAGAATAATAGAAAACTACCAATAAAAAAACCCAGAAGACTTGACTTGTATATAATAAAAGAAGAAAAATGTTAAAAAGATATCATCAGACTTTGCAAGACGTCGATACTAATTTGTCGACAAATTAGAGGATGTGAAAGAAGGAGCTCAAACTAACAATTAAAATGGGGAATAATTGGCAAAATTGAAGTTTTTCTATTAAAAAACAAAACAGTGTAAAGAGGAAGATGCAATTATTCGTAGGCTTCAATGAGCTTGTCACATTGCAGGCATCCCAGACATATGTAAATCCATTTATTTAAATAAATTTGTTTGCTACTACTGTTTGCTAGGCACCACACGGGGTGTGTGAGAATGCAAAGATGAATCATACATATAACCTGTCTTAAGAAAGCTGTCAGGGATGGGTGCGGCAGCTCACGCCTGTAATTCCAACACTCTAGGAAGCTGAGGTGGGAGGACTGCTTGAGCCCAGGTGTTCAAGATCATAGTTAGACCTCATCTCTATTAAAATAAATAAAAAATACATAAGCGTGTAAAATACTTAGAATTGTAACTAGCAATTAGTGAGAGCTCAATATGTGTTAGCTGACACTGATTTCTCCACTGGTTGCATAGAAATGTGACAGAAGGCGGGTGAATCACGAGGTCAGGGGACCGAGACCCTCCTGGCTAACATGGCGAAACCCCATCTCTACTAAAATAAAAAAATTAGCCAGGCGTGGTAGCCGGCACCTGTAGTCCTACTTACTCAGGAGCCTGAGGCAGGAGATTCGCTTGAACCTGGGAGGCGGAGGTTGCAGTGAGCTGAGATCATGCCACTGCACTCCAGCCTGGGCGACAGAGGGAGGCTCCCATCTCAAGAAAATAAAAGAAAAGAAAGAAAAAGAAAAGAAATGTGACACTTGTCATAAGAGACTCTGAGAAGTGTAGTCTTTCTTTGGGTAGCCATGTGTACAGCTAAAGTTATGGTTTTCTTACCAAAGAAGAGGAGAATGAATATTGGAGGCAGCTAGCAGTCTATGCCACCCAAGAAAACATTCTATTTAATTCTATTTAATTCAGCCAGTCTTTATGGCTCTTACTGGACATAGTGCTGGTTGTTTATATTTCTCTTCCAAATTGACACCCACACAAGCACAACAGTTTTATGTGCTCTGCTAGGCAAAAAATGGAGTTATTGCCTCTCTGTCTGGGCACATTGTGTCTCAATGTGTCTAATTACATAGCCCATTTGTTCCCCTGACATCTAGTTCAAGGATCGTAGAGTAAGAGACAGTAAATGCATGTTGAATAATTTAATGAATTCTTGAAGCCTAATATTTTGCCTTGTTTATTTTGTAAATTCAAAATATGCTGGGAAGTCTTCCAGGATATGTGAAAAAAAAAAGTGGACCATAGCTCATGGCTCAAATGAGGTTGGTGAGCTCTTTTAATCTCTGCTAGCTGAGGTCCTGAGCAGCATGATCATCTAAAATTTGGAAGCGTTAGATGCTACAGTAGAATGGACAGTTTCTGAGTTAGCAGTCCTAGTACAGGAGAAGTTGAGTGGTTCTGATGATTAATACTGAGTGTCAACTTGATTGGGCTGAAGGATGCAAAGTATTAATCCTGGGTGTATCTGTGAGGGTGTTGCCAAAGGAGATTAACATTTTCGTCAATGGGCTGGGGCAGGCAGATCCACCCTTAATCTGGATGGGCACCATCTAATCAGGTACCAGTGAATATAAAGCAGGCAGAAAAACGTGAAGAGTCGAGACTGGCTTAGTCTCCCAGCCTACCTCTTTCTCCCATGCTGGGTGCTTCCTGTCCTCAAACATGAGACTCCAATCCTCAGTGTTGAGATTCAGACTGACTCTCCTTGCCCCTCAAGCTTGCAGGCAGCCTATTGTGGGACCTTGTGATCGTGTAAGTTAATACTTAATAAACTCCCCTTTATGTATATGTATATATCGTATTAGTTCTGTTACTCTAGAAAACCCTAATACAGTAGTATTATGGGCTAAATTGTGCCCCTTCAAAATTCATATGTTGAAGTCCTAATCCCCCGTACCTCAGAACATGACTATTTAGAGACAATTCCTTTAAAGAGTTAATTAGGCTAAAATGAGGTCCTTACAGTAGGTCCTAAGATGACTGGTGTTCTTAAATATAAGAAAAGGAGATTAGGACAAAGATGTACAGAAGGAAGATCATTTTAAAACACAAGAAGATAGCTATCGATAAGCCAATGAGAGGGCTCTCAGAAGAAACCAGCTCTGCCGACACCTTGATCTCAGACTTCTTGTTTCCAGAATTGTGAGAAAAGAAATTTCCGTGGTTTAAACCACCCAGCCTGTGGTACTTTGTTATGGCTGCCCTAGAAAATGCATATCGGGACTTTCTTAAAGTAGCATGGTAAAGCAGAGACCAGGTTGAAGATCATCTTATGACAAGGTAGGGTGTGCTCCAAGAGGGTATTTGTTCAAGGGCTTGGCTTCTAGCCCCCTGGTGTGCTTGGACTAGTGCAGTCACTTCCTAACTGGTCTTCCTGTTTTCATTCTTTTCTCCTTTCCGTTTTTTTTTTTCTTCAAATAACAGCTTCATTGAGATGCAATTCATTTACCATAAAATTTACCTGTGAAAGTACACAATTAATAATTTTTGGTATATTCTCAGAGTTGTACAACAATCACTACAATTAATTTTAGGACATTCTTACCACCTCCCTCTCCAAATTCCATACCCATTAGCAGATTCCCCATTTCCTCCCAAACCTTTCATTTCCCACCCCCTAGACCCAATCAACCACTAAGCTACTTTCTGTCTGTATAGATGTGCCTATTCTACATAGCTCATGGAAATGGAATCTTCTAATACGTTGTCTTTTATGACTGGCCTACTTTCATGCTTAGCCCCTTACATCCATACTATCCACACCACACAATGGGATTATTTTTAAGACTTCTTTGCTTAAATCACTTTAATGTCTTCTTATGGGAAATTCATAGAATTATCATAAAGGACGATAGCCTAAAACTCTGTCAGCAATTTCTGCCCACCTCTGTGATCCCGTTACTCATTATGCTGTGCCACACAGGGCTTCTATTTGTTTCTCCCACACTTCAAGAACATCTTGGTCTGAAGGCTTTTTGCATTAGCCATTCCATCTACTTGGGATGCTTTCCTTTCACTCCAGATCACCACAGGATTTATTCTTGCACAGCTCTCAAGTTTTCCTCCCCAGAAATGTCTTACCTGACTGCTCAAACTACAGTAACTTTGCACCCCTACTTGGGCCTCCATCTACAATCATGGTCTCCTCACTTACTTTTATGTTTAGATAATATTTATGTCTATGAAGGAAATACCTTGCTTATTGGTTAGTTATTGTCTGTTTTTGTCCCTACCCCTACACTATGCAAACATGGGCTCCGTGCAAATAGGAATATTGCCAGTCTTGATCAGGGCTCTGTATGTAGTGCACAAAAAGCAACTGTTACATAGTAGACACTCAGTCTACACAGTAAAAGGCCTATCATATCATGCCCTACAAAAATGTGAGTTCAGATGTGGTGTAATTGGGAACTGCTTCCCACCTAGTCCCTGCTCTCAAATAGGAATGGTTCTCCAGTACATTCCTGTCCAAATTTTTCAGGATTGGGCTGAGGAAACAGGCACTAACTGGAGCATTTTCTTGGAATAACTGAGACTATCCTGGAAGGCTCAATAAGCCAAAGAACCTAGAATTGTCATTAGTATTTAAGCTACATCAGTAGTGCCAAACTGTAGTCAGGTCTAGGAGATTCGAATTGAGAGTTGTGTAGTGAAGATGGCCACAAGGGTGACTATCATGCTTGAGAATTCTCTGGCAGGTGATCTTAAGACGTAGACACAAGAGGAGGAAAAAATGAATAAAAAGCGAAATAACTAGATGAAAAAATAAAAAAGAATGACAAGAGAAAGAAAAATAGTAAGTATATGACAAAAGATGGGAAGGACTTTTTTTTTGTTTTGAAACGGAGTCTCAGAGCCTCGCTCTGTTGTCCAGGCTGGAGTTCAGTGGTGCCCTCTTGGTTTACTGCAACCTCTGCTTTCCAGGTTCAAGCTATTCTCCTGCCTCAGCCTCCTGAGTAGCTGGGATTATAGACATGCGCCACCATGCCCGGGTCATTTTTTTTGTATTTTTAGTGGAGACGGGGTTTCACCTGTTGGTTAGGCTGGTCTCGAACTGCTGACCTCGTGACCTGCCCACCTCGGCCTCCTAAAGTGCTAGGATTACAGGTGTGAGTCACCATGCCCAGCCAGGAAGGGCTCTTTTAGCTTATGAGTACTATCCCAAACAGCACTGAGTTTTGTAGTTTGTTTCAAGCCAAGAGAAATTACAGTTTCAATAAGGTTTCCCGTTTTCTAGATTTCTCAGATATTTCTAAACATCCCACTATAAGTAACCACAGAACATTAACTATAGAGTGAATTGTTCCAAGATTCTTGCAGAATTTGGCTTTCAATCACCTTTAAGTATAGAGTACATTTAAAATTAAATAATCCATGAAGTCATCTAGAAAATAAGAAAACATGTGATTACCATGCATTTATTAGTGAGCCACAGATTCCTTGCTGTTTCAGGCCAGTATGACTACATGCAAGGAAGTCTTTTGTGATAATTCAGCTGTAATAACATGCCTCATTTAGAATGTATTAGGAATATGCTTCTCTTACTGCTGATTTAAAAAAGAAAGAATGTATCAGGAAATTATCATTCATTTGAGTTTATTAGAAAATTTTGAATCACTTACACCCAATTGCAATTAAATTCCTCCAATTTATCATGCTATACCTTGCATGAGTTGTCAAAGCGGACATAGTATACAAAGTATATAACACAAGGATAGTTTGAGTAACATGGTGGAAAGACTGTATCACACAATTGTAAACACCCTGGGATCAAGATCAAATTCTAATGATTTGCACAGCTAAGGGATCTTGTGGTGTAACACATGGTCCGATTTCCGCTTGTCCTGCATTATGTGTTAGAAATGGTTTGTGAAGGAATTCATCAATTTTGTAGCTTGCTTTATTTAGGCTCTGCACAGAGCATCTATACTGTACGATTGTTCACTCTGTTTATCTTGTGCAGCTATTTGCTAGAGAAACATAAGGAGGAGTTTTGAAAACAATTACTTTTTAAAAGAGATTGGGGGTTAGGAATGCTTTGGAGATGTTCGTGAATCTTCACATTTGAATGTAAAAGAGCTCTGAACAGCTAGTTCATTGTTAGGTGGTGTGATTATGACTGGGGTACCTTTGTGTGTGTGAAACTACCAAGACCTTCCAAGCAGAAAATAACCTTTTCATTTCCTGTCCTTTACCTCCCAGAAGGGGGGAGGGGATTTGCAAATAAACCCAGCTTCACGAAAATCCAAGAATTTATGGTTTAATTGGTTCTTTGAATTGCCACATCTAACTACAGGAAGAAGAGTGATCTCTTGACCAAAACATCTAGAGTTCAGATTGCTTTTCTAGAAATTTAAGTGATCAGATCATATCCTTTTGTTTTAATCAACAGTATTTAATAAGTAAAACATAAAATATAAACAAAGATATAAATATAGAACAAATCCAAACAAATGATAATATTGATGGAAAGATTAGAAATACCATTGTTCAATTGATCCTCTCAACACATTCTTTCTTTGAATATACCTGCATCATCTAATTCTCCTGAAGTTCTTTTTTGGAGGTACTTTTTCTTCATGATCTTTCTTCTGAGTCTTACTGTTTGTATTAGATTGCAATTTATATTTCATCATCTATTAACTTTATATGTTTATTGAAACTGTAGGGAAATATCTGAATAATATAGTAAATCCTTTTTTTTTTTTTTTTGGCAAACTTGATAGATTTGGCACAAGTTACCAGAACTTATAAACATGGCCAAAATGGTCCTTTTAGTGGTAACTCAAAGAGACATTCGTTTTTTTGCTATTTTATGAGGTTTAACATATACTGTAAATGCATAGATACTAATGATAGAGTTCAAAGACTCTGATGAATGTGTACCCATATAATAACCAACTCAATTAAGATTTAGAACATTTCCATCACCCCAGGAAGCTCCCTTGTGATTCATTTCCCATTACTCTCCATTCTCCCTTACAACCACCCCACACAACTACTATTCTGATATCTATCATCAGGTTTTTGTTTTGCCTCTTCTGGAACTTTAGATCAATGGAATCATACTTTTTGTTTGGCTTCTTTCTTTCCACATGATTTTGAGATTCATCCATGTTGTCTGTGTCAGTGATTTGTTTCTTCTAATGGCATGAGCGTATCAGTTTGTTAACCTTTTGCTTGTTCATAGGCATTTGGGCTATTTCCAGTTTGGCCTATCATAAATATAAAGTTGCTATAAACATTTCTGTACAAACTTTTGTAGAAATATGTTTTCATTTCTTTTGGGTAAATAAATAGCTGGAAGTAGAATGGTTGGGTCACTGGGTTGTATATGTTTACCTTTATAAAAAATTACCAAATACTTTTCCAAAGTGATGATACCATTTTTCACTTCTACCTGCAACATATTAGAGTATCAGTTGTTTTACAGTATAATACTTGGTAGATAAATCTTTTAATTTTAGCCATTGTGGCTGGTAGGCAGGAATAGTTTATTGTAGTTTTAATTTGCATTTTCCTGGCAACTGATAATGTTGAAAACATTTTGTGTACATATTGGTTATTTTTATATCTTTTTTTAATGAAGTATCTTTCCCTGTTGTTTTTATTTGGTTATCTGTTTTATCACTGGGCTATATAAGTTTTATAAATTTCCTAGATACAATCCTTCACACACATAGTTATTATGAATTCTTTCACCCTATCTGTGGCTAGCTTATTCATTTTACTAGCGATGTCTTTTGATGAGCAGTTTTGAATTTTGATGAAGTCTAATTTTTCAAAATTTTCTCTGGTCCATTCTGTCTTGTGTAAAAATTTTTTGTCTACCTTATGTTTGTGAAAATATACGGCAATTTCTTTTATAGAAGCATTCTAGTTTTATCTTTAATGTCATGTCAATGATTCATCTGAAAATAATTTGTATGTAGAGTTTGAAGTAGGAGTCAGGGATCAATTTTCTTCCTATATGGATACCCGGTTGTTTCAGTCCCATTTGTTGAAGAGACTTTCCTTTGGTGGCCAAAAGTATTGTTTGGCACATACGTAAAAACCAGTTCACTATGTGATGGTGGGCCTCTTTTAAGATTCTGTTGTATTTTGTCTATTCTTATGTCATTGCAACACTTAGCTGATATCGTAGTTTTATCATAAATCTTGAAATTAGGTAGTGTAAGTCCTCCAACTTTTTTCTACTTTTTCAAGATTGTTTTGGCTATCCTAGCTCTTTTCATTTTTACATACATTTTGAAAATTAGCTTGTCAGTTTCTACAAAACTTGTTAGGATTTTATTGAGATTCCATGAATCTAAAGATCAATTTAGTGAGAAGTGGTGTCTTAATACTGTTTATCTCAATCAATAAAAATGGGCCATCTCACTATTTATTTGAGTCTTCATTAATTTCTCTCAACATTGTTTGGTAGTATTCAGAGTAAATGTCTTGGACAGCTTATATTCAAGTTATTCCTGGGTATTTTATGGTTTTTTGATACAATTTTTTTTTTTTTTTTTTTGAGACAGATCTTGCTCTGTCGCCCGGGCTGGAGTGCAGTGGCCGGATCTCAGCGCACTGCAAGCTCCGCCTCCCGGGTTCACGCCATTCTCCTGCCTCAGCCTCCCAAGTAGCTGGGACTACAGGCGCCAGCCACCTCGCCCGGCTAATTTTTTGTATTTTTCAGTAGGGACGGGGTTTCACTGTGTTAGCCAGGATGGTCTCGATCTCCTGACCTCGTGATCCGCCCGTCTCGGCCTAAGCCACTGCGTCCGGCCTTGATACTATTATAAATGGTGCTTTTGAATTCCATTTTTCATTTGTTTGTTGCCAGCATATAGAAACACAATGGTTTTTATTGTCCTTGTATCCTGCAAATGTACTAGATTTTGTTACTAGATTTCATAGATTATTTTGGGTTACTTAGGAATTTTTATGTATACAATTATATTGCCTGCAGATAAGGACAATTTTATTTCTTCCAATCTAGTGTTTATGCATTTTATTTCTTTCTCTTACCTTATTGCATTGCCAAGGACCTCTGGTACAATGTTTAATAAAAGTAGTGAGAGTGAACATGCTTACTTTGTTACTAATCTTAGAAGGGGGAAAGTATTCAGTCTTTAATCATTAAGTATAATGTTAGTTACAGGTTTTTCATAGATGCCTTTTCCTTTATTAGATTGAGGAAATTTCCTTTTGTTACTAGTTTGCTGAGAGTTTTAATCATGAATGGGTATCAAAATTTGCACTAGCTTTTCCACATCTATTGTGATGTTTGTTGATTTTTTTGAACATCCAACCTCACATACTTGGATTAAATCCCCTGAGAGGGATATAGATATATATATTAGTATATGTAGTAATAAATAGTAATGTAGTATAAATAGTAATACTATAAATAGTAATATATAGTAATATAAATAGATATATATTAGTGTATGCATATTAGTATATACATATACTAATTAGTATATACATATTAGTATATACATATACATATACTAATAGTATGTTAGTATTAGTATATGTAAGTATATATTACTATGTATACATATACTTATAAATAGTAATATAAATAGTAATAAATAGTAATANTTTATTAGATTGAGGAAATTTCCTTTTGTTACTAGTTTGCTGAGAGTTTTAATCATGAATGGGTATCAAAATTTGCACTAGCTTTTCCACATCTATTGTGATGTTTGTTGATTTTTTTGAACATCCAACCTCACATACTTGGATTAAATCCCCCTGAGAGGGATATAGATATATATATTAGTATATGTAGTAATAAATAGTAATGTAGTATAAATAGTAATACTATAAATAGTAATATATAGTAATATAAATAGATATATATTAGTGTATGCATATTAGTATATACATATACTAATTAGTATATACATATTAGTATATACATATACATATACTAATAGTATGTTAGTATTAGTATATGTAAGTATATATTACTATGTATACATATACTTATAAATAGTAATATAAATAGTAATAAATAGTAATATCATATAAATAGTATTATAAATAGATGTATCTCTCTATGTATTAGAATATATATATCTACATTAGTATATGTACTTATATATCTAATATATATTTACTAATGATATTTACTAATATTACTAATATTTACTAATAATATTAGTAAATCAAGTATATATAAAATAAAAATTGTTTTATATATAAAACTTTTTTGCATCAACATTTATGGGAAATATTGGTCTGTAATTTAGTTTTTAGCAATAATTATTGTCTGGTTTTGATGTAAGTATTATGATGACCTCATAAAATTAGTTGAGAACTGGTCCCACTTCCTTTCATTTCTTAAAGAGTTTGTGTAACATTGGTGTAATTTTTCCTTAGCTCATTGATAGAATTCACTAGCGAGGTCATTTGGGCTTCTAGTGTTCTTTATAGGAAGGTTTTAATCATGAGTTTTATTTTATATTAGATAGAGGACTATTCAGATTTTCTATTTTCTTGTAGCACTTTTGAACACAAATTTTGTTTTTTAAAATTTATTTTATCTAGATTGGTGAATTTATTAGCATAATATTGTTTAGAATTATTTTTATCTTTTTAGTATCTGGTAGTTTTTTTTATTGCTAATGTTTATTTTATTTCTTTTCCCCACTATCAGAGGGTCAAGCTAGAGGTTTATCTTGCTTAAAAATTTTTCGGTTATTTGGATCTGTATGCTGATATTTTTCATGAATCAAAGTTGGAAAAAAATTAGCTATTAGTTCTTCATTTTTTTCTACCTCATCCTCTCTCTCACCTCTCCTTTTCTGGCTGCAATCACATGTATTAGACTTCTTGAAACTCACATACATTGGATGCTTTTGGTGCATTGTTCAACTTTTTCTAATTTTCTTTTCTTTCTGTGCTTTGTTTTATCTTTAAGTTTACTGATGTATTCTTCATTCTGTTCAATCAGCTATTAATCCCAAATAATTTTATTTTATTTAATATACTATATTTTTTCAGTTGCATTATTTATATTTTTTGTAACTTTTCAAAATTGCTTCTAAAATTTCCCATAGTTTCACCCATTATGTAGTATGCCCTGTACACCGTAACATATTAATCATAGTTATTTTAACTTCCTTGTCCATTTGTTGGTAAATTTCTTTTAACTGACTTTTCCCTTGACTACAGCTCATATTTTCCTATATATTTTTGTTGTATTTTGGATATTCTGGGCAATGCATTGTTGAGATGTCAGATTTGTTATTTTTCTCTGAAGAGTGTTAATTTATATTCTAGTATGCAGCTAAATTATTGGCAGGCTATTTCAATAGGTGGAGGCTTGGTTTCTCTTTTGGGGGGTAGGTCTATTTTTTGTATTTTCCTTAGTCCTAGAGGGAATTCCTTAGTTTTGGGAAGTAGTTTTTACTCTGAGGCATGACTCTTCTGGGATTTCAATAAAAAGACCAAGGTGTTTATCAAGAACGTCTGACTTAGAAGGATGTGCATCCATATATCTCTCTTTCTTGTGTTGGGCAGCAGCTGAAAATTCTGGTTACATCTTTCAGACTTCCAGAGATTGTTTTCCCGTTGAACTCTTTGGAGTTTCAACTGTGCACAGCTTAGGGATCTTTCAGGATTTGGAGGCAATTTACTTGTAATTTTAAAGCTTTCCATTTTCACTCTTTCTTTCTAAAATGTCTCCCAGTTTTACAACTTTTCCAGAAGTACCATTCACCTTTTTCAGACTCTTTATACCTAAAAGACTGCACCTTTCTGCTTCTAGATACCATGTGCAGTGTGGACCTGAGTAGTTAATTCAGATGATAAGCTTATTAAACATATATTTCATTTAATATGTTTCCATTTTTTCAAGGGTCAAACCCCCTTCAATTTCCACCTTCTCCCCATTACCTTCAAAATGTTTAAAATATTTTGTACAGAGTTTATAATTGATATCTGCAAGAAGACTAGTGCTATAAAAGCTACCAAAACTGAAACTCCAAAGAAGTATTTTGTTTGTTTATCCTTGGTAATTTATCTATATCTGTATCTATAATTAATTACAACCATGTATCACTTCATGATGGGAATATGTTCTGAGAAGTGTGTCATTAGGTGATTTAGTCATTGTGTGAACATCATAGAGTGTACTTACACAAACCTGGTGTAGCTTACCAAAAACCTAGGCTATGTGATGTAGCCTATTGCTCCCAGCTGCAAATCTGTTGACGTACTGAATATTCTAGGCAATTATAACACAGTGGTAAGTGTTTGCATATCTAAACATTGTTAAACATAAGATACAATAAAAATGTGGTTTAAAAGATAAAAAATGGTACTTCTCGGATACATACCATGAATGGAGCTTGTAGGACTGAAAGCTGATCTGAGTGAGTCAGTTAGTGAGTGGTGAATGAGTATGAAGGCCTAGGACATTACGGTGCACTACTGGAGACTTTATAAACACTGTACACTTAGGCTACACTACGTTTATAGAATTTTTTTCTTCAGTAATATATAACTTACTATAACTTTTTCACTTTATATTTGTTTTTTAAACTTTCTGACATTTTTGTAATAGTACTTAGTTTTGTATAATAACACTTATTTTGTATAGCTATACAAAAATATTTTTTTCTTTATATCTATATTCTGTAAGTTTTTTTTATCTTTCTATTTCTATTTTATTTTCACTTAAAATTTTTTTTTTTTTGGTAAACACACACACACACGTACAACATTAGCCTAGGCCTACAGAGGGCCAACATCACTGATATCACTGTCTTCTACCTCTGCGTCCCCATTTCATGGGGAATAACCTGCATGCAGCTGTCATCTCCTGTGATAGCAATGATTTTTTCTGGAATGCCTCCTGAAAGAGCTTCCTGAGGCTGTTTCACAGTTAACTTTTAAAAAAAGTATTAGGAGTATACTCATTCTTTACAATTTTATTTTTATTTCAATAGCTTTGGGGGTACAGGTGGTTTTGGTTACATAAATAAGTTCTTTCATGGTCATTTCTGAGATTTTGGTACAAACTTTCACCTGAGCGGAGTACAGGCAATATGTAGTCTTTTATCCCTCACTCCCCTCCCACTCTTGTTCTCCTCAGTTCCCAAAGTCTGTATCATTCTTATGTCTTTGTATCCTCGTAGCTTAGCTCTTACTTTTAAGTGAGAACATAGGATATTTGGTTTTCCATTCCTGAGTTACTTAGAATAATGGGTTCCAGCTCCTTCCAAGTTGCTGCAGAAGACATTTCATTCCTTTTTATGGCCGAATAGTATTCCATAGTGAATAGATACTACATTTTCTTTATCCACTCCTTGGTTGATGGGCACTTAGGTTGGTTCCATATCCCTACAACTGCGAATTGTGATGCTATAAACATGTGTGTGCATATGTCATTTTCATATAATGACTTTTCCTTTGGGTAGGTGCCCAGTGGTGAGATTGCTGGATGGAATGGTAATTCTACTTATAGTTCTTTAAGGAATCTCCATGCTGTTTTCCATAGTGGTTGTACTAGTGGAATGTACTCTAAAATAAGGATTAAAAGTATAGTATAGTAAATACATAAACTAGTAACATAGTCATTTATTACCATTATCAAGTATTATGTACTGTACATAATTGTATGTGCTATACTTTAATATGACTGGCAGCACAGTAGGTTTGTTTACACCAGCATCACCACAAACGTGAGTAATGCACTGGGCTACAAGGTTATGGCTAAGAAATCATTAGGTGATAGAAAATTTTCAGCTCCATAATAATTTTATGGGACTACCATTGTATGTGTGGTCCATTGTTGACATGGGACATGACAGTGTTTATGTTTATATTTAACTAAATGGCCTTTAATAATTTCCAGGGTGTACAAATGAACTCTTTATCATGACACCATAAAGAGGACTTCCTCATTTGTCCTTGCAGATTTGGATTTATTAAGATTGTGATAAAATGTCTCTCTTGGTTTTATCTAAAGCTGAGTTTATCATTTCTTTCCAAAACATGCTTTTTCTCTCATGTTTCTTATTTCAGTAATTAGTACCCAGTCACTTAACCCAGAAACCAGAGATTCATCCTTATATTTTCTCCTTTCTTTAATCCTAACATCCAAGAGGCAGTAAGAGCAAGAACTTAGAGCATAGGTTCTGCCTGGCTTTCATCCCTGCTCTTCCTACTACTAGTTGCATGGTCTTGTATTAAACTCACATAAAGTGCTTAGACTAATTGCTGGTATGTAATAAGAGCTAACTAAATGTCCTATTTATTACCACAAATAAAAAATAAATCAATAAGTCAATCATAAATCATTACTTGTCATCATTTGAATCTTTCAATTTCTTTGCCACCTCCCAGTCTAAATCCCTACTCCCACCTAAATTGCTATAACAACCACCTAATTATTCTTTTCCATTTCTGCTCCCCAACTCCAACTTATTTCCCATCCTACTGCCAGACAGAGCTTTTCAAAATGAACTTATCATGTTACTCTGCTATGTAATACCCGTCAGTAGCTTCCATTTGCTTTCAGTATAAATTCCCATGTAAATCCTTACCATATAATCCTCACCATATAAAACAGTGTCATATAGCCTCTGTTTTCCTACCAGACCTCTTATTCCAACAGTCTCCTCTCTTGTTTCCACACTCCGCCCACATTGTTGTTGTTGCTGCTTTCTTTCTTTTTTTTCAATCATTGTTCCTAGAACTCCCCGATTTCTTATTCATTTTAGGACACTTGCACTGATAGACTCTCTCAAGTTTCACCTTCGCTGTTCCTTCATCAGAGTAAGCTATTTTTAACCCTCCCTTTGAATGCAATGTGGTTCAACTAATCTAAAACTTGTTTTTTGAGAAGGTTAATAAAATTGATGTCTTTAACCAGACTGACCAAAGAAAAAGATAAAAGATGCAAACCACCAATATAGAAATGAAAGAGGGAACTGCAGATCATGAAGTCAGTAAAAGGATAATAAAGAAATTTTATAAGAAACTTTATGGCAATACATTTCACAAATTGGATGAAATGAACAAATTTCTTTATAAACTCTCTCTCTTTTTTAAAATTAACCCTCTTTAAAAAATGTTTTTATATCCATAGGTTTTTGGGAATAGGTAGTATTTAGTGATTTGTGAGATTTTGGTGCACCCATCACCAAGCAGTGCAGGCTGAACCCAATTTGTAGTCTTTTATCCCTCACCCACTTCCAACCCTTTCCCCCATCCTCAAAGTCCATTGTGTACAAACACAAATTCTGAAGTCTTAAGGATTTTCTCAAGAAAAACAACATGAATAGTCTTATATCTATTTTTAAAATCAAGCTCATAGTAAAATTTTTTCAACAAAGAATTCTCCCATCCCAGATGGTGTCACTGTCAAATATTTAAAGAAGTAATATTATTCTTCCACTGACTCTTCCATAAAAGACAAGAGCTGAGAACACTTTCCAGTTCATCCTATGAGGTTTGCATAGTTTCAGAAAGGAAATGTGCTATAATCATTATCTTTATTCTTCCTCATGTAATATGTGTTTTCTTCTGACTGCCTTCAAGATTTTCACTTTATCTTTGTTTTTCAGCTGTTGGAACATGATGTGCCTGAGTGAAGGGTTTTTAAGTGGTGGTAGGGTGGTGATTCTTAGTGTTCTCTGAGCTTCTTGGATCTGCAGTCTGATTTTTTTGTTATTTTTTGAAAATGTTGGCCACTATTTCTTCAATTATTTCTCAGTCCCTATTCTTTCCTGTGTACACTGGGATTCCAATTACACATGTGTTAGACCTCTCGATATTGTTTCATAGCTCTTAGATGTGCTGTTCTGTATTTTTAATTATTTTTTCCTTCAACATTTCAGATTGGGTAACTTGTATTTAGTCATCTTTAAGTTCATTAACTTTTTTCCTCCATGGGCTTGGCAGTGTTGAATCTATTGAGGAAACTGTCACAGTAATTCTTTATCACTTATGATTTTCATTGTTGCATTTCTATTTGGGTCTTTCTATTAGTTTTCATCACTCTGCTAAAATTTTCCATTTGTCCATGCATGTTGTCCACATTTTCCTCTAGAACTTTTAACACAATAATTTATTTTAAATTCTTTGTCTGATTGTTTCAACAATTGGGTCATATCTCCTTTGCTTCTTAACAGTGGTTTTTTTTTTATAGTCTTATAATTTTTGGTTGATTGAAACCAGGCATTGTGTTTAGGACAATAGAGACTCTGGTAAATTGTATTTATGCCTGAGTAATGGGCATGCCTGTCTATTGTTGTGGTGGGCTGCATTAAGTCAGTGTAATCAGAAGTTGAAAGGGGTTTGTTTGTTTTGCTGTGGTTACCTTCATTGTATTACAGTCTTCAAATTTCCTCCCGGGCTATCTTGTAGTTAAGTTGGGGGTTGAATCTTTAGGATATTTCTCAATGATCATGTTCCGCCTCAACTTTTGGTCTTCCCTAGGAGCCTATACCTTTGAGTAGGTTTTCTCTCTGTCCTTGCCCTTCCCTCAGTGGTAGACTATTGTAACTTGATACTTAATGCTAGCTAGCCTGGTGTTGGGGCTGAGGTAAAGGTGCCTTTCCTGATGTCCTCTTTTTAGTCCCAGTCTTAGGCAGGCCCTGTGAACCTGGGTCTCAAGAGTGGAACTTTCCAAATGATTCTGCCCCTCTTTCGCATGATATCCATACTCCATACTATCCATATGATAGCCTTATACCTTTGGTAGATCTTTTGGGGAAAAAGTTTTCTGCCTTTCCCTCAGTCATAAGAGATCTTGAATGGTCAGAGCCCAGGATGGTTTTTTCCTCCTTTCCCAGTGGTACAAGTTTTTGGTTTTGTTTTCCTGTCTGCTTCTCCTAGCTGCAGTTGGGCTCTACCTGTGCCCTGCTTTTTCCCCACACTCTTAAGGCATTTATTTGGTAAGAGAGATAGGGGGAAAGGATCTAGATGGGGCTTTTTGCCTCTCCTGCAGCGGAGGCTACCCCTCCCCTCTCCCAAGCACATAGGCCAAGGGAAGTTTTCTGTGGCCTCCCACCCTGCCCCTTTGGCATTATACTCTCATTAGTACATGATGATCGTGGTGGAGAAGAGCCTGTAAAGTGTTATAAACGTTCTTTATGTCTGTGGCTGCCAAGGACTCATATACTTTCAGGTAAGTTCACACTGAGCCGTTAGCAATTCATCAACAACTTTAATCTAAAATCTTTTTATCCCTTTGTGTGGCATCTTATTTTCCTCCCATACTCGACTCCACGTGGCCAGGGCTTATGTTTGACTCTCCTCACAGGCGTCTGTCTTTTTTAAACTTTGAGGCTGGTTTGTTACCTTGAGAACTTAGCTCTCTTATGTTCAAGAAAAGTTAAATGATTTTTCTGAAAGATTTAAAGAGCAGCTATAGTCCTCCACGTCAGTCTGTTTTTTAGGTATTATGCAATGAAAAGAGCATGTTTTTATGTCCATGGAACTTTCAAGTTTCCATATTTTCCCCAATTTTTCCATTTCCTTTCTTTATTTTCCCCTTTGATTCTTTTTCATTATTTTCCACATTTCTTCCCTCATTAAATGTCCTTGGCTTGTCCTTTTATTTCCTAGCCCTTTCATCTGTGTAGTTTTCTTAATACCAGTGGCTCTTTTCTTTGAGTCAATGCCTTTGTCATTATTCTTTTTTGATTTTCTTTAAATACTCTTCCTGTCTTTTATTTTTTTTCTCACATGTTGTGTCTTTCCCATAATGGGGAAAGAATTTATAAAAGGGAACTTAGGATTTACCTGGTAGATATTTAAAATTGCATTTTAATCTTGAATGTAAAAGATCTCTAATTATTGAGTGCCTGATACGTCTCTAGATAACTTCATGAACTTTAAGTGTCTCCAAATACCTTCCATCTATTTTGAGTCCTGCTGCATTTGTTGGGTTGTATTTCCAGAAGGCTGCTAGGCTTTTGAACTTGGAATTTCAAGTACCTCAAGTCTCATATGTCCAAAACGACGCTGATCTCATTCTCTCTAAGTTTGTTCTGTCATTCTAGTCACCATGTTAGAATCTTCATAGTCATTATCATCTCTTCACTCAAATTCCTTATCATAGCAGTTCTTTTAAATTTCCTTTGAATCTGCCTATATTGCTATTACCTCACTCCCCAAGTTTATTAGTCCGTTTTCACACTGCTGATAAAGACACACCTGAGACTGGATAATTTATAAAGAAAAAGAGGGTGAATGGACTCACAGTTCCATGTGGCTGGGGAGGCCTCACAATCATGATGGAAGACAAAGGCACATCTTACATGGCAGCAGACAAGAGAGAATGAGAAGCAAGCAAAAGGGGTTTCCTCTTATAAAACCATCAGATCTCATGAGACTTATTCACTACCAGGAAAACAGTATGGGAGAAACCACCCCTGTGATTCAATTGTCTCCCACCAGGTCCCTCCCATAACTCGTGGAAATTAGGAGAGCTACAATTCAAGATGAGATTTGGGTGGGGACACAGCCAAACCATATCACCAAGTTCATCATTTCTTCTTAATATTATTCATATCTCCCTACTGAGATTTCTGTAACAGAATTAAGGTCACTGGAGTTTCTGCATTGCCAGATCTACTGGTTCACAATCTTCATTCTCCTTAAGCATTGGTCAGTGTTTGGCATTATTCTTCATAACAAGCACTTGAACAGTCAAATAACATTATGTAAAAAATATTTACCATGACTTACACCATTGTCTCCCCCTGCTACAAGATCTTACTATGTACTGTCCCCTGTGTTTACAATGTTCTTGTGTTCTTTCCACCCCTCACCCTTGCCACTCCCCACTATTCTCCCTTTCTTAATCCTCAGTCATTAGTAGAGTTCTTTGCATACAGTTGATGTTTAATAATGCTTATTAAATAAATGAATAACTAATATTCCAGCCAAACTGCAGTAGTTTTAAAATTTTGTATTTAGAAGCAAAAACATCTTTATGAAAGAAGTCTTACTTGGAACCCTAACACATAAATAAGAAAAAGCAGAGCATTCTAGTTACAGCTTGTAGAGAGGGTGCTGGAGATGGGGTGAGCACATGGGTGGGGAGTGGTGGGCACACAGGAAACTTGAGTCTCAGAAGCCTGCTAAATCCTTGGTTAAGCGCCAAGGTTTCTCCTTTCCCTGGACCCCAACACAGCTTGGAAGAATCAGGGGGCTCCTCAGAAAGCAGCTGGAACACCTCTGCTCCAGGCAATTATTCTGAAAAAAATTGAGGTGGGAGATATGTGTGTGTGTGTGATACATCCCTGTTGACCCAATAGTGAATTCAGGAAGCTTTAATCAAAATGAGGGCAGCCACCATTCTCAGACATATTTCTATGTTGGCTCTTAAATACCTAAATTGCTTGTTTAGTCAACAGAGAAGATCCTTTCCCTCTTGCCAGCTCTTGTTTTATACCTCCTTGGTCAGAAGCCCTTAAAGGGCAAATGTATAAATGATTATTGAGAGTAATTTCCTATTCTGCATGCAAAACAAAGCAAATATCTTGTGAAATGGCATTGTTTTGGGGCAGTAATATACATATTGTAGCCTTTCATTAATTCCTTTTCATTTATGCGCTTCACTCTGTGCAGGTTACTGACAGTTGATTTAAAATATGTATTACTTTAGCTGGTAAGCATACATAAAATCACTAAGTCAAATTTGCCACGAACATCAGCTCAGAAAAGTTAAACATGTGGACAGTCACCAAGGACAAAAGGCCAGCACACTTCCATGTATTTTCTCTTCTTGAGTTTTTGCTAAGCGACAAATTCTTCCTACTTGAAACACAACTGTGAAGTTTCTGTTGGAGTCAGTTCTCATTTTTAATGGCTGCTTCTTTGTGCATCAGAGGAATCAAGGAATCAAAGTCAATTTTATAGGAAAAGAAGTGTTTAAAACCTCTTTTAAAAGGTACATGGAAATCAACAGTGTATTTTATAACAAAAATAATCAATGGGCTTCTTGTGTTTTTTCTGTATCTTGCCTGAGCCACCACATTTTACTTCTGACAAGACTCTTTGGCAGGACTTTGTTCTGTCAAAAAGGGGGTGCCAGTATTTACATATTGACAGACTGTGAAATGTCCTTTTAATCCCTAGTTTTCTTCCAATGTCACTGCCTCTCTTTTTTACCTTTGTAAAGTTAAAACTTCTGAAACTTCACTGCATGGAATGTGAAGTTAGGTCAATAAATGTGTTTGTAAAAATCAATAAAAGGAAAAGATGATTTCTCCTCTCTACTTCTTAGCTGTACTTTGTGGTAGCCCAGGTATTAATAAGGTTCTAAGTACACTAGGGCTTGCAAACCTGTTCTTAGTGAATGAACCGGTGAGGATGAGAATGTTAATTTAATGTGAGTTACTGTGGACCAACATCACTCTGTTAAACAAGTGCTGGACATACTTACTGTGCAGTAAAGCACAAGCTCTATTTAACTTCCCATGCGCAAGACACTGTGCTAGGTTCTGGATTTATAGAAATGAAACAACACCACTGCCTTTTGAGCACTCATAATTCACTGCTGGGAGAGAGGGGTGGGCAGATAAGCTTTTACAGGGCAGCGTGGTAGGTACTATGCCAGAGATCATGCCCAGGATGCTACTGGTTAGGATCAGTCCAGGATGTGCAGGGCTCCAGGGATATATTTGCCTAGAGACCAGTCTGTATAAGCAATTTGATTTAAAAGTATATCATAAAATCTTGGGCCCAGATGAGGGATATTGACTTACTGATGAAAACTTAGAATAGCTGGTAGAGAAGTACTTAGATATTTGTTTTTGGTCTAATCAGTACACTTGAGGATTCTTTGTAGTGGCCAGGCACCATTGCTTCATGTTCTTTATGGCACAATGTCCAATGTGCCATTTCCTGAGAATTTTATATTCCCACCATGAGAAAAGATTGCTACATTGTTATTACTCACAATGCCATGGCCCTTAGGGACCTTTTTGTATTAAAATGAAATAAAATGGATCTTTTGTCCTCTGTAGGTCCCTAATATCAATTATTTAATGATACTTTCAGTAGAACTCAGGATGCTGTATTAACTTTCAGGCCACTTGTGAAGACTGACTTCCCAAAAGTGATTACTGTGACTCACTGAAGATGACCACAACTTCAAGTCTTACCCACAATTTGCAGGAAAATGTGAATGATAATTCATTTTCTGATCATGTAAATTGTACAGTTCTGGATGTCATAGTATAAACAGAGCAACACATCTTCCAAACATATCTTCTCTTTAGGCTACAATCACTGCATTTTTAGAATATGCTCTCTTTTCAATGTTGATTACACCTATTCCTTCTGTACATCTTTACTAGCGAGGCAAAGAGGAGCAAGAGCCCACTGGCAGAATGAGAAGAGTGATCCTGTTAAGGCAAGGAATTCCCATTCCTCATGTTCTTTATTCAGCATGCTTAAGAGGACTCAAAAGACCATGATGGCAACACATTGATTGGAAGCAAGAGAGGACGTCAATGAGAAGAACCTGTTAACTTTGCAAAATGATGGAAGTCCTCAGAGGAGATAGGTTCAGCCACCCTTGCAGAAGTATCTGACACAGGTTATGAAAGTTTGGAGATGGAATGACCTCCTTGGGTCCAGGAGTTGGGGGAGGAGGACATATTGAATAAAGGATTCCTGCTGCCATCTCCACCACCTTCAGGTGGTATAGACTATAGGCAGCACTACCGTTAGAACAGAGATGAGTGAGAACAGAAACAAGAGTCCACACAGAAGGCTCTAGCACAAGGGTTGGTGGTGGATAGTCAGAATCTCAGAGACTTGAGCTTGTCTTGGGTCCTGAGTGACAGTCATCCCCAGTCAGCACGTCAGTAATATCTGGTTGCGAAATCTCATGCTATCCTGTGGGAAAAAATATTGCACTGGTCAGTAAGAACAATTTGTTCAGTAGGCCACCCTCCTGCAAACAGAACTCAGCCATGAGGTCACACAGAATTCCTCAGGGCATGTGGTTTATCCTCTCCATGGGGTAGTGGATGAGACAGTGCCCTTAAGAAAAACAATGGGAACCAGGGCACACACATATTCAACTTCAGGCTTGAGACTTTGTACCCAAAGGGTATTGATGACCCTAGCTCATCCCAGGTCCTGGAAGGTAATTTAGAAAATCTCAGAGAAGACAGTCTTACTCTTACACAACACAAGATCCCTGAGGCATAGGGCCTGGGATGTAACCCTGATTGCCTAAATTTAGTGTCATGTTGATTGATACAAAGACAAAGAGGTAGGCATTCAATCATCCTGGAGAAAAAGGAGACAACATAAGCTTTCTGAAGAGGTCCTGTTTTAGTTGTCTCTTGAAGGGTGGTATTGCATTAGGTAGCTAGACAAGGGAGAAAAAGTATTGCAAGCAGAGAGGACAACAGGTATAAAGCATAGAGACTGTGAAGCTGCATGTTACATTTGGGAAGTTGTAAGTAAATCATTGTAGCTGTAGTGAAGAGGTCATGTAGGGCTTTGTTATTCCAGGTGTGGTCTGCAGTAGCTCACCAGTAGCATCAATATCATTTGGGGGCTTACTGAAATGCAGAATTTCAGGTCCCATCCTAGGCTTATAAGCCAGAGCCAGGATTTGCATTTTAACAAGATCCTACTCCCCTTCATTCATATGAAATTGGATGCTTGAGAAGCTTTGCAGTTCCCTAAAATGCAAATGCAGTAGTGAGCTGGAGCCAGATGCTAGAGTTTAGATTTTACTCTGTAGCTAAGAACAACTCATTGTATTTCAAGCAAAGCATTAAGATGATCATATTCTGCTTTCAGAAGAGTTGAGTAGCAATAGTGTGAAGAGAACTGCAGAAGGATAGGCTGGGGGAGTGAGATGATGGAGAAAACTACTGCCATGGCCTAGGCAAGGCAAGAGGAGACGATGAATTATGGCAGTGAGATGGAAAGTGGGAATGCTATTTAGCAAATAGAATTGCAAAACATGTCGGCATGTGGTAGATTGAAGAGACTAGGACGATATGCAAGAACCTTAGTAACTGGGCAGATAACCATGAGAAAACGTATGTAAGATGAACAGATTTTTGTGGAAGAAGATGAAGACCTTGAGGTGCGTGAGGGACATTTAAGAAGAAATGTTCAGAAGACATTATGTGTATGAGGACAGGGCTCAGAGAAGATTGTAGGCTGAAGTTCAAATTTGGAAGTCATCAGCATACAGGTGGCAATTAATATCAAGGCAGAGGACGAGGTCACAAGAAAGAAGAGAATGGTGGTTTAGAATGAAGCATTGGACAATACTAAGATTTAGTGGTAAATAAAAAACAAATCTGCAAGAAAGAGTTCAGAAAAGTAGGAAGAAAACTAGAAAAGACTGGACACAGGAACCGGGGGAAAGTTTTCAAAGAGATTTCAATATAATCAAACACTGCAGCAAGGTCAATGAGGAAGAGCTAAAGGAGTCTTGAAATTGGTTCATGGAGACACTGGAGAGCACTGTTCCAGTGGCGTACTAGGAATGGGAAGTGGTATGTGTGGATTAAGAGAAATGGGAAGGCTGTGAGAGCCAGTATAGATTAACTTGAAAATAGTGGCCTTCAAAATGTGGCTCCTTAATCATTAGCATCGGCATCCTCACGTTCCAGGAAACACAAACTGCAGAATAGCAAAGAAAAAACCTTTAGAATTGTAAAATCTTTGTATTTTAAAAGTTAAGATTTTATTTGCAGAAGCCTGCACTTGTTTTAGTGTATAGTTTTGTTGAAATATAAATAAAAT